>NC_092368.1:6548435-6649271 GCF_030848805.1 Temnothorax longispinosus
GTTCTAATTCGTTTTCTATCATTTTCTATATTACCGGTCTATATCTGCCCTTGTCTAACAAGAGGCATCTGTCCTTGTTCGACTGCTGCGCCATTTCTCGCTAGACGCCATACTGCTCTTCTTGTCATTCCGCATGTATATTTGCATGTATAAAAGTTAAAACGTTGACATTTTTTTTCTAGACATCTATCGTAGTTTTAATTGCACGATATTGTTCTTCAATGTTTTCCCTAGAGGGCTAGATTCTCATTTTGTATATACATATAAACTGCAGTATTTTTGTATAACCAAATATTGTCGTCAGTGACAGTCTATGTGCCCAAATTTTTAATTTTTTTTTTCGTTTTGGAAGTTAAAACCGATCTAGCTCTCTACATTTTTGTGCGTACTTTAATTCTAGACCGTGCAATTCCGTAAAGCCAATTAAAAGTGGTTATGTTTTAACTAAATACTACCACTATAGGATTCCCTTAAGCCTTGTGTACACGATACTAGAAATCGGTCCGAGTTTCGGTTTAAGCCAATCAACTTGCAGCTCTTACAGAAAAGCAGCAGTTTTCTCCGCACAAGAGCCTATCTTGCACGGAGGGGCGCAGCCAAAATGAAACTGCTGCTTTTCTGTAAGAGCTGCAAGTTGATTGGCTTAAACTGAAACTCGGACCGATTTCTAGTATTGTGTACACAAGGCTTTATACAAGTCATTAGTAATAATGTAATTAGGCGGCAGTGTGGTCTAGTGGTAGAGCGCCAGACTCGTAATCTGAGGAACCAGGTTCGAGTCCACTAGAGCCACGAAGCATGGAATGTTTTTCCGATAGCTGCGCGCCTCCGTGCAAGATAGGCTCTTGTGCGGAGAAAACTGGGTTCCGTCTTTCGGAAAGAGACGTTAAGCCGTTGGTCCAAAGGGTTAAAAGTGAGAGAAGGATAGTATTGGTAGTAGATTGCAAACCCTGCGGGGATATGCAATAAATTACGAATTTAGTAATAATGTAATTATGATAAATTTGGCCTAAATAGGCTTTCTATTGGCTGTACTTTGTATTTTTTACAAGTAAAAAAAATATTCATGGAATAAGAGTTGGATACTGTTTAGATAATTTTTTACTCATCCGCTAAATGTTTTAATTTAAAATAAAAGTTAACACTGCAAAATTTATTATTTATTTTGTAAATTTATTTATATTATTATAAAAATAATGTTTATATTACATATAAACAATAATACATTCATAAATTCATTTTTTATATAAATAAACTACATAAATAATCAACTTATTTGAACGTATTTGAAAAGTGCATTATAGTTAATTTAAAAATGGTCGACAGTGTTCAAACATTTTACTCTAATTCGGTCTAGAATTTCTCAAGTAAAAATTTTGACACTGTTTAAACAATTTTTGATTGATCCGTCCATGTTTCAGGCTAACTATGAACAATTTGTATTTTACTATTATTGTGTGCGTGCGTGCGTGCGTGCGTGCGTGTGTGTGTGTGTATATATATGTTACGGGCAAAGTCAGCATGGTGTGCAGTGTCGGCATTGCCCGGGCAATGTCAGCATTGCACAACGCGACTGGGCAAAGTAGTTTATTAGCGGACATTGCCCGGTTTGATGTGGGCAAAGTTAACACTGCCCATCCAGCGATGGCAATGTCAGCAACGATTATCACATTGCGGACTTTGCTCGGTTCCAAGTGGGCAATGTCGACAATGCTAAATCTCCGTGGGCTAAGCTGCGCTAAATAAGGGTAAGGGTGCGGGTCCCATGGAGCGTATTTCGCGGAAGCGGAATCAGCGGATTGCCAATCACAGCATCGTTTCCACAAGATCTTTACAAGGGTTCGAGCAGAACAATCTCCTGATTGGCGATCCGCTGATTCCGCTTCCGCGAAATACGCTCCATGGGACCGCACCCTAATTCTTCAGTTTAGCTACCTCAGCACAGAAATCGATGCAATTGGCTTAATCGACGCGTTTTTGCATGAAACGAACGAATCTGGCAGAAAAAAGTGTTGCTCTGCCCCGCGACGCGAGATATTAATCGTCAAAGTTGAACTGACGACATGTAGCAACACTGAACGTGCCCTGCGGCCATATGCGCATGCTCAGTGGTCGCACGCGCATGTAAAACTGCGCCAATTTTAAATGAATCAATCGTGCAGAATAACCAAGCATCTCGATTCAAGCAGTTAGGTCTTACGCTGGGAGTTTCATTAGTTTAATTATGCGTGGAAAGCACACACACACACACACACGGGGGGGTGCGAGGGGGGCCTTCGGCCCCCCCTCCCCCGCACCCACCCCGTCGGTAGGCAGCGTGGACCTCGCTTTACAACATAAAGTACATGCTAAGTTGTAAAACGAAATTATAAAGTACATGCTTGGGGGAGGGTGCAGGGGAGAAAAGCCTTTCTGTTCACGTGCGCTCACGCATGTAAGCCCCCTTGCACCCCTCCATGCATGTGCTTTATAATTTCGCTTTACAACTTAGCATATACTTTATGTTGTAAAGCGAGGGGGCTGCCTACCGACGGGGTGGGTGCGGGGAAGGGGGGGCCAAAGGCCCCCCCTCGCACCCCCCGTGTGTGTGTGTGTGCTTCCCACGCATAATTAAACTAATGAAACTCCCAGCGTGAGACCTAACTGCTTGAATCGAGATGCTTGGTTATTCTGCACGATGTAACTGTTTAATGATTTTCGTTAAAGCAGGGCACATACACACGTGTGTATGCCCTGCTTTATAGAAGTTGTGATTTTCGTTAAAGCAGGGCACACACACGTGTGTATGCTGGTGTATGCCCTGCTTTATAGAAGTTGTGATTTTCGTTAAAGCAGGGCATACACACGTGTGTATCTCGTGTCGCGGGGCAGAACGACACTTTTTTTCTTCCAGATTCGTTCGTTTCGTGCAAAAACGCGTCGATTAAGCCTAATTGCATCGATTTCTGTGCTGAGGTAGCTAAACTGAAGAATTACCATACATTTAGCGCAGCTTAGCCCACGGAGATTTAGCATTGTCGACATTGCCCACTTTGAACCGAGCAAAGTCTGCAATGTGATAATCGTTGCTGACATTGCCATCGCTGGATGGGCAGTGTTAACTTTGCCCACATCAAACCGGGCAATGTCCGCTAATAAACTACTTTGCCCAGTCGCGTTGTGCAATGCCGACACTGCACACCATGCTGACTTTGCCCGTAACATATACACTACTCAAAAAAATTAGGGGATCACTTTTTGTCAGTAAATTTTTGCCCATTTTTAAACTGTAATTACTCAGCGAATAATTAAAGTAAAAAAAAGTTTAAAAAATGGTTTAACAGAACAAAACTCTCTACTATAAGGTGCTTTTATTCTATTTTTACTCCAGGTTAATACTCAAAGGCGTGGTCAGCTTTGAATAAGAACGTATTTGAGATATCCAAAATCTTGAAATTTGCAGTTTTCCACTGCCTAACAACAAAATTGGCGAACATAATCATTAATATCATCTCAAAGTACGGACTTTGCTCTTTCAAATGAAAAAAACAGAATTTTCTCCTACATTGATTATTATTTAGCGAGATATCGACAATTTAAAGTAACCCCTGTTTTTTTTTATGATTTAGATCACTTGAAGCGCGAGTCAAATTTTCATTTGTTTGTATGTGTATAATTTAATAAAGTAACGTAATTTTGTGATGTGTATCACTTAAGTAATAATTTTTTGGAAATAAAAATAATACTGCTTAGGTTTTTTCGAGATTTTTGGAGATACAAAGATTACGTCCACCACTTGTTACTTAGGTTTTTTCGAGGTATAATACTACTACTTTGTTTTTTTTTTTTTGAGGTGATAATAGATCACTTGAAGCGCGACTCATTTTTTGATAAGGTAACGTAATTTTGTGATGTGTATCACTTGAGTAATAATTTTTTGGAAATAAAAATAATACTGCTTAGGTTTTTTCGAGATTTTTGGAGATACAAAGATTACGTCCACCACTTGTTACTTAGGTTTTTTCGAGGTCAACTTTACGAAAATTTATGTAGATATAAAAATTGTAGCTTACAAAATTCCGCACAATTTCGTTTTTTATTCAAGTCTGTACGAACAAATGAAGCAGATATGGATATCTTTTTAACAGCGGTAGTTTTGCGACGCAAAAAAGGTATACTTGTCATTTTAAAAAGTAATAAAAATATCTTCAACAAAAATTCTTAACATTACTGTTTCCAACCAATCAGACAGTTATTTTCCGAAATGCAATGTACAATGATATTTTTCACGTTTCTTGCTCTCAACTTCAGACTATCTTTACCAAAATGGAATCGCGCGTACATCGTGTTCAAAATTTTATTCTCTTTTACTTTCATTATACATTCATTATGCATGAATCTATTTTGGTAAAGATAGCTTCAAGTTGAGAGCAAAAAACATGACAAAATGTCATTGTACAGTGCATTATGGAAAATAACTGATTGGAGGCAGTAATGTTGTGTATTTTTTTTCAAGATATTTAAATTATCTTCATAATGAGACGTAAACCTTTTTTGCATCGCAAAACTACCGGTGTTGAAAAGATGTTCATCTCTGCTCCATTTGTTCGTACACACTTGAATAAAAAACGAAATTGTGCGGAATTTTTTAAGCTACAATTTTTATATCTACATAAATTTCCGTAAAGTTGATATTTTCCAAAGTTATTAGCGAAAAACTGTTTTTTTTTTACATTTCGGACCCTCCCCTGTCCGCAACGTAGCGTCTACACACGACGACTTTTAATACGTTAAACGGTACCCTACAAGAAGCCTGTTTAAAAAATTTCAGCCGTCAGTATTATTTCCTCCGAATTTTGTCATTTTACTGGCCTGTTATCGAGTGGCAAATTAGAACCTGCGGTTGATATGGGATTTATCCAAGTTTTATTTACAAAATATTTCATCAAGTTGCTACAAAACCATATAAACAATGTACAGACATAATCATATATTTATAATTAAATTAAATATTTGAATAATATATTTAACCTCATAAAAATCACAGGTTTTTGGGCTGTTGCCACTTTGGGCGTTACGATCCTTTAGACTTATACTATTTTCAATGTGTCTATTTTTCAAGAGCATTGTGCCGCAGTAACTCCATATATATCCTTCGGAATTCATACTTTTCGCTATGGGTGGCGTAGTTATATTTATCGCTCATCACAACACTCATGGAATCTTTTCTTTCTCGTTCGTCAAATGTTAAACAGGGACGAAATGATGCTCGCGAGCGTCGTGAGCGATAAGTGGAACGCAGCCTATATTATTAAAAACTCCTGTATGTTAATTTTCCCCTGCTTACAGCTTCTTCGTATTCTTTATATAATGACAGTGAAAGAAGAATCTCATTTTCTGTCTATACGAATGACGATTATTGTTTGCACAAATCATAATTGAATATATCAATATATGAGAAACAATATTCATGTAAGTATACGCACAATATGAAGTATGTATAAACACAATGTTAATGTAAAAAACAATCATAATTTTCTATTTTTTCAACGAATTATATTACTCGATACGAATCTTTCTTCTTCAATGTATTTAAAGTTGATTCATCTAATTCATTTTTATCGACACATTCTTCTAGTAGGTGAGCTAGCTCAATTTTTTCGTGATTATTTTGGTACTTGTGAAACTTTTTGTGGTGATTCATAATGTTATTCAATGATGAAAGCTCCGGGGATTGACAAAAAAGTATGTCGCTTTGGGTGGTACAGCCACCCCCACTTGTGCAAAATATATGTTTTTCAAGTCATTTCGGTATCAGTCATTTTGCACCATAATTCTTTGATATATTCTACGACTATTAGGATATTTAACTGACAAAAAAATGGGTCGCTTGTGAGTGGTAGGACCGTCCAAAAATGTTTACGTTACGTTGTTAAGAGAAAAAGAAGAGAAAAAGGAGGGAACACGCAGCGCGACTAAGAGCGGCCACAATTACACAACAATGAACGTTTTTTTTTCTATTTATTTTTTCTTTTTATGTTTCAGTGATTGCCAGAGAACCCATAGCTGCTCAACGATCGCAACGCATTGAAAAAATGAACAGCAGTAGCAGCAGCAGTCGCGACAGCGGCATTGATTTGTTCGGCAAGTATGACGATTATGTTGCCTCGAGCGACTACACCAATGACAGCGACGGCCCGGCTTTTCTAAAGGAGCCAAGTATGTATACGCTTGTTTCGAATTACACACGTTTTACCATAACGAATATGTTTTATTGTTTCTTACCGTAATTCGTACAGGCATAGCGGAGCAAGCGGCGCGCTTGGCGGCACTGGCGGAGGTAGCGACGCAGGCGGCGCGAGCGCGGGAGGATGGGCGAGCGTATTTTGCGGCGCAACGAGCGGCGCAGGCTGCGCTCGAAAAAGAAGAAAGGTATGTGCGTGTGAGTGTGTTTGCGTATGTGTGTGCGTGCGCGCGTGTGTGTGTATTTGTGCGTGAGTGTCAATGGTTGCGTTCAACCGCGAATCTCTGCTTAGCGAATTAAGCGAAAGGTAGCACGTAAGTGTACGTGGTTGGATCCAAAGGTAAGAACCACGCACATTCAGTTGCTACCTTTTGCTTTGCTAAGCAGAGATTCGCGGCTGAAAGCAACGGATAACAAAGTCTCTTTTCAGCATTACCCTCGAACGTTCCGTGTCTTCCATGGATTCCGACGAAATATTTACGTCGCCGGAGTCGAGAAAGGATTATGAAAAGCGAAAGGAGATGCGGAAACAAAAGAAGAAGAAGAAGAAGGAGGAGGAAAAGGAGGAGGAGGAGGAGGAGGAGGAGGAAGACCCCGACGATCCTCGTCCGGGGTCAAGCAGCGCCAAGATCCGACGGCAAGTATCTAGAGTGTATACACCACGAGTATATATATATTTATATATATGTATATATATATATATATTTACTCACCTTCTCTCTCAGGTGAGTAAATATATATATATATATATATATATATATATATATTTACTCACCTTCTCTCTTATTTCGTTTTATTCAACGCGTTCGTACGCCAAGCCATAATTGTCCACGGAGAAAAAGTTACGGTTGCTACAACAGAATAATGCTGTTAATTTTCGCCCATCCATACAAAAGGGTTATGGAAACCATAGTACTCTGGAAGTGACCTATGGTTTCCATATAGTTTCCATATGGTTGCCCTAACCTTAGTGAGGGTAGCTACTATATGGATGTTGCAACCATAATATATGGATGTTACAACCATAATGAACAAATATTCACCCGACAAAAAAAAATTATTTATTTCGAAATTTTATTACTATTTTTTAACTAAATTTGTTTCTTAAGATGCAGTCTATGATTATAAATATTTTCTCGTATTTAAAAACACATATAAAAACACACTTACCTTGGTGGGATTCGAACTCGGGACCTCTGGATCGTGAGCCAACTGCCTTAAGGTGCGATTTCATGGGCGTCAGTTGACGCGCGTCAAGACGATTTTGTGACGTCATGTTGTTTCTGCGTCGACGCTGAAGAAGTTCAGATTTTCCAACTTCTAGCGTCAAAGTGTCATGTCGGTTCGTTAAAAATCGCGAACTTTCTAAACGCAAAATAGGAAATATCGCGTGGTAAAATCCATGCACTGCACGATTCTCAAAAATCTCTGCAACCCAGTATTTCTTTTTTTTATATTTCCTCCTTTTATTTTCTTCAATTGCAGCTATCACGGCAAATGCTGCTGCTATACGTCTTTTTTAAATTTCTGAATTTCTTGAATTTATAACATTTGCACATTCTACCATCCACTCATAATATTTCATTGACGGCGAACACATTTTTTCGAAAACTACTGCAATAAATAATAACACTGCAGGTTATGTGTATCAATTTCTCGACGCGAGTTCCAAAAATTGACGCATGGTCAATTGACACATTGACGCTTCTTCATTGCGCGTCAGAATATCGGCGTCAACTGACGCCCATGAAAAAGCACCTTTACGTGGTAGACCACTTCTTAATTTAATGTTAGTGTTATATTTAGTCTACATATGTCAACCAGCGCAAATATATAATTTTTCAAAAATCATCTTAAGAAACAAATTCAGTTTAAAAAGAGTAATAAAATTTTGAATTGGATATATGATATAATATTTCTTATACTGTCGGGTGAATGTCAGAAACCAGTGTCGGCTCATTACGAAATTTTGTGTTCGTAAATATATTTATGAAAAAAGTATATTTATAAAGGCCTATCTACATAAGACGCAGAACGCGAGTCGCAAGACACACGCACAGTCTACATGTCAATCTAACCTCTATACACAAAGAGGTTAGATTGACATGTAAACTGTGTGTGTGCTTGCGACTCGCGTTCTGCGTCTTATGTAGATAGGTCTTAAAGTTAAAACATCCTTATCAAATCCACTTTATTCTATGCAGAAATTCTTTTGCGCGCGCAATGGAACTAAACTCTCAATCATGCAGTGATTCAGTGCTGTACCGTGCAGCTATATCTTATGGATCTCTCAACCATAATAATTGTGCTGCAGACCACATAAGAGGGATAGCAATAATTCTTTGGTTGAGGCAACCATATACGAGGGTATTATAACTGAATGTTACGTATCGTAAGAACTACGGTTATGACAACTGTATAAATGGGCATATCTTAACAGCAACATTGAATGTAATATCAATTTAACTTGAATTTACATCCATTTCTCTTTTAATCATAGAGAACATTGTTGTAACAACCGTAACAATTTTTTCCGTGTCTCCTCTGTTTTATTATTTCAGACTGCGCTGAAGGAAACAAACATCAGAACCGCGAAGGGAAAAGAATAAAAAACATGTATATAGTAGATAAAGTATAACGTTTGATAATAAAAAGTTGATTTCTTCGGCGCCCCCGTCTCCTTCTCTTTCCTTCCCATTTCCTCATTTCCATTCCGTCGACGTGGCCGTCACCTTGACGTGGTGACGGTGCTTAAGCGCCGCGTGTTCCCTCCTTGCGCGGGAGGAGGAAACGCGCGGCGCGATCAAGAGCGGCCACGATTACGCGCGACGATGGACCATTTTATTTCTAATAATTATTTTTTTTATGTTTCATAGTGATTCCAGAGAGCGAGACCTCCAAATTAGACATTCCGAGAGCGAGAAGCCTAATTATTCGAGACCTCGTCAAACCAAAAAGTAAGTATTCGATCCTCGTTACATTTTCTTACACACGGTCGAGTTGAACAATCAACTTTTGTTCTTAAACATTCACTTGGTACAGATGGCGGACAGAGACAGCAGCAGCAGCAGCAGCAGCAGCAGCAGCAGCGACGGCAACGAAAGCGATTACGACAGCGGCAACGAATGGGCGGTACCGATACACCTGTCCAGACGGCAGGAGTATTGGATCAGGAGGAGGGACGCCGAACTCCACGCCATCGTCGTACGAAAGGGTGGCGGAGCGGCAGCGTCGTTAGCCTCGAAGCAATTTATGAGGAATTGGAAGACCCCCAATTCGCCGCCTTCCGATTCGGACATTGACAATCTGACCGTCCGGCCTAGGGGGTGTTTCAACACCCATCTAGATCTGAAGAGTTGGCAGCCGGACAAGGAGAAACATTTCCGCGTCCGGGCCGACTTCTTTCGTAATATATCCGCCGACATTATGTCGAGATCGGCCAATGAGAAGGACGTTTGGGAGGCCAGCGAAAGCATATTGTATAGCATCAGGCTGCAAATGGACGAGGAGGAGGAGGAGGAAAGGGAGGAAAAGGAAAAAAGGTATGCGTGTGCGTGTGCGTGCGTGTGCGTGCGTGCGTGCGTGCGTTTGCGTGTTGATCACTTTATCTCTTTTCAGCATCAGGCGCGAGGAGAAGGAGGAGCAGGAAGAAGAGGAGGACGAGGACGAGGAGGACGAGTACGAGGATCCCCACGATCCGCAGCCGGGGCCGAGCAGCGCCAAGATCCGTCGGTAAGTGTACCTCGAGTGTATACACCACGAGTGTATATACACTCCTCACCTTCTCTCTATTTCGTTTTATTTAACGCGTTCGTACGCTAGCTATAATCGTCCCGTTTTATTATTTCAGACTTCCGCTAAAGGGAAAAAACAACCGCGAAGGGAGAACGTTGTTTCAACGTAGAGGTGTAAAAAACATGTATATCGTAAAAAAAGTAGCGTTTAATGATAAATAACTTTGATATAAATGTCGCAGATTTCATTGGCGCCCCCGTCTCTTTCCCTTTCTTTCCCATTTCTCCTTTTCCACCCCGTCGACGTGGCCGCCACCTTGTCGCGGTGACGGGGCTTGAGCGCTGCGTTCCCTTCTCCTTGCACGCGCGATTAGAGAACGCAGCGCGACCAAGAGCGGCCCACGATCGCGCGCGCGCGCGACAACGAACGCGATCTCGCGAACGGGGGAAACGAATCGTTTTCGTCGACGCGCGCGCGAAACAAAGTATCGCGGACAAGTTGGAAAAATTACCAACGATCCAATCGAATCTACCCCGCGCCCCGACGTACGAACGTATATATTTGCGAGACTTTGTTTTGTCTAATAAATTGTTTCTTCTTTCTGTTTCAGAGTAAATCCAGGCAAGAGAGCCCCTCGTGTGTCCCGTTGAACGGCATCAACGACGAAAGGTAAGTGTGTGTGCGTGTGTGTGTGTGTGTGTGTGTGTGTGTGTGTGTGTGTGTGTGTGTGTGTGTGTGTGTGTGTGTGTGTGTTCGATCCAGTGTTTACATTTTCCTCGCAACGGTTTTTCAACGGTGTTTAACACCGACTATAATTTATCTTTCTTTCAATTAATTTGTACAGGATGGAGAACAGCGGCGACAGAAAAGTGGACAGCGAGAGCGAGAGCGAGAGCGAGAGCGAGAGCGAGAGCGAGAGCGAGAGCGGCACAGTCGACAAGGATGAGCCGAAAATCGAAGTATGCGGCATGTGCGGCCGCAAAAAGTGCTTAGATAACAGCGACACCTCCGACGCACCGTCGAGGTGTTCGTGCTGCGACGTACGAAGCGGCAGCGAATGCAGCCTCAGGAGGGTTCGATCAGTAGTCTGCCCGACCAATATGAAACGTATGTACATACGAAAAGACATTTCACTATTTGTCACGTTTGCTATACGTCTCCACATACGTGATATGTCGTGCGGATTTATCATCTGGCTGGTCTTTGTAAGTTACTTTGTACGTCGTACGCATATAATATTTTAAACGCCATATGAACGATCATAACGCGCATACTATAAGATGAATGTTACGTTATACGTTCGATGTAAGTCGCGGGCCACGAGGCTGCGCGCTACGTGCCTGCCGTCAGTTTCATGGCGCGTACGCGCACCGGGATTGTCGCGTCGGTCGCTCCGCGGCTGGCCGCGCGTTAAGACGGTAAGGGGTGGGGTAGAAAACAGTTCTCCGCAGAACCGCGCGCGCGACAGCCGTGACGTCGCGACGCGGCGTGGATTTTTCCGCTTTGTGCGAAAACGGTAAGTTCGGCGTCGTTCGGCCAGGTGTACGCGACGCTTGCGGAGTCTGCGTTTTCTCGTTGCCGTGTTTCACGTCGGACAATGGACACCCTAGACGCGTGACCCGCGCGTGAAATCGGTATTCGCGCGAGGGATAGGAAAGGTGGGAAACAGTTCCTCGCGGGACCGTACGTGCGACGACTGTGACGTCACGCAGCGGCGTAGATTTTTCCGTTTCGTGCAAGAACAATGAGTTCGGCGTTGTTCGATCGGGTGTGCGCGACGCTTGCGAACGTTGCGTTTTCTCGTCGCCGTGTTTCGCGCCGGACGGTGGATGCGCGACCCGCGCGCAAGGCCGATGTTCGCGCGAGGAGTAGGAAGGGTGGGAAACAGTTCCCCGCGGGATACCACGCGCGACGGCCGTAACGTCGCGTAGCGGCGTAGATTTTTCCGCTTCGCGAGAAAACGGTGAGTTACGCGTCGTTTGGTCGAGTGTACGCGATATTTGTGGAGCTTGCATTTTCTCGTTGCGTGTTTCGCGCCGGACGGTGAACGTCCTAAATGACCGACTTGCGAGCGAGGCCGGCGTTCGCGCGCGAAACACGTCGACCGTCAAGTATATCATGGAGGCTGTCGAGTCGCGTGCTTCGCCTCTTTTGTAAGCAAATACGTACGGCTTCCGCCGTGTTCGCGGCAAGTACGTGTGCTCGCGACGGCGTGCGTCCGGTCGACGTCGTGCCGTCGAAAAGTTTGCGCGGTTTTCGTCGCGAGCGTGCGCGACCGCCGCCATGTTACCCGTCGGTGCCCGTTTCTTGGAAGACGCTCGTCGCGGTTGTTTTTTTCGGGTGATGAAAACAACAACAGTTGAAATATTCGTTCGAAGCGAGCGTTACTTCTGTACAAATGTACGCGATGTTTTTCGCAGTAAACAGGGCGGTGTAGTAATTTTGGCAACGTTACGTCCACGTAACGGAGGAACATGTCGCGTACCTATTATACGTTAGGCTCTCTTTTTTCCGACCTATTGACAACAACATCGTTGTTCGTTGTTATATAACGTGTCGTACTGCGTAGCGACAAACGTACGATGTTCGGGATACTGAAAAAATACTTTTGTTTCGTTCCAGAAACGTGTTCGTTGGTGACGTCGTCGGAGAGACAGTTCAAGAAAATCTCCAACGTTCGTTCGGCCGTTTGGATGAACGCCCGGCGTGTTATGAAAAACAGCAAATCTTTGGCCGTGCGTTCACGATGGTAACGAGACCGGTAACGAGACGACGCTATTTGTCGGAGGTAAGTGCGGTGTCGCTTGGGCGTGCGTGCGTGCGTGACGCGCAACAAACCAAATTTGTTAACATTAACCAAATTATTTCGTCATAATCACTAAACCCTTTAGTTGAAGCTGTTTCATCAAGCCTTGGTTATTATAACTAAAACCTTTTTTCAGTGTATATATCAGGAGTAAATATATCTTCTATGTACTTGAAACATTATTCATAGTTTGCAAATCTTCTAATAACATGTTTGTCAAGTATGATTCTATGATAGACGAGTGAAATACATATACACATATGCAATAATTATTAATTATTGCAAATGATTGTTACTTTTCACTTAATAATAGCGAAAATGTGGTGCCTGATCTTAACAAAAATAATATCCTGGACGTGCGTGTATCTTCAAAGACAAGTATCAAGTGTGGAATTTTAATACAATATTTTGGAAGCGTTATTTATTCTAAATGAAATCCTTGACTATCGCTAGCTATTCTCTTGCTTTTATCACCCTATCTATACTTAAGACTGATTTTCAATACCTAATGCAAAAGTTTAACCTTTTATGGTTATCACACTTATCTATAGTTTTATAATGGTCACACCGGGGTCAAAACGAAAAAACGCAAACCCCAGCGACTTTAATCGGCGTCCGTATTTACAGTTTTCATTATTTTGATTTGAAAAACGTACCTTTTTGAAACGTTGCAAAACCTGCCGCAATATTAATTTTGTTAATTATTTAATATTAACAAAAAATTGCAAAGTAAGTGTAATATTGTCAGTGTAATTCTGTTTTGAAAAATTTATGGGGTCATACTGACCCCTAGTGACCGCAAAGGGTTAAGGTTTTAGAATACTCATGAATTTAAATATTTGTGAGGATGCATAAATATAAAAACCTGAATAGCTTAGGCTTAGAGTATGTGAATTAATTCAGGGAGTTCAAATAAAACTATGAAACTCTGAATGAAATTATAAAACCATAGAACGATTAATCAAATATTTTATACAACATTATTACAAACCGCTAATTTTATAATTTAGGAGTAGAAAGAAATGAAAAACTTATTGTTAGAGAGATTTTAAAATATTCAGAAATTTTTTAGAATGTCTAAGAAATTTACATCTTATTAAATTTTATTTTAGCACACAAAAGATTAAAAGAAATTAAATTCCTAAGATTCTTAAAAGCTCATGCGCATTCAATAAACTAAAACCTTAATGATTTAAAGATTGAAGATTGAATATTAAAGATTCTAAGATTCTTAGATTCAAGAACTGAAGACGTCCGAAATTTTCAAGCATGAAAATTCTAATTATAAACAATATAAACTAAAAGCAATAAAAATCTGAAAATTTTTATGATATTGGATCCAAAGAAACACAGAACAAAAAATTCAAAGATTTATAAATTTACTAAAATGTTATTTTATTAATATTTTAATTGCTATCATTACCTTTGACTTATATATAACCTGAACAAATATAAAATAGGAGATTGCACTTAATTTTTTTATTTCTTTTAAGTCATAACACACGTACATTCCATTTTATTCCATATTATATGAACGATTTATTTCCGTATGTATTTATGCATTTAATCAAACACGTTTTTAGTCAAGAATAGTTCTTGTAAAAACACGTCCGTGTGTGGAGATAAAGTGGTGTGAAACCCGTTGGTGCGAATGCTGCTAAACATGTCTATCCTAGTATCATCACGAAGATATTGAGATATATGGGTTACTCCGAACTCGTGTTTATGTCTGATTGTAGTCTTGATTGAATGTGCCACGTATTATCAGCCTTGCAGTTCTGAACAACTGTGGATTTAGGGAAACAAGCGTTACCTCTATTTTGCTGAGAATCAATTTAGAATCTCATTAAGATAAGATTTGCGAAAGCAATGAGACTGCATTAATAAATGTAATGATTGCAAGGTATATGAATACAACATGGATTACAAAATTTAGGTTAGTAATCCACAGCATTATAAAAATTGCAAAATCCCTTTATTGGTATCGAATGAATTTTATGGCTTAATTATTAGATAATGAATGACATTAATAAAGACCAAACTAATATTTTTAAATAAAAACTTCTGTGTTTAACTTTAAAGATAACACACGATAACAAACAATTTATCATAATATTATAATATTAAATTTAATTATACACAACTCAATAACGATGTTTGTTCTTTTTTAAATTGTTACATATTATATTACATATTAAATAGCACATGTCTTCAGACTAATGTCCATTTCTATCAATGTAAATTTGTTTTAATCTCATTGTCAGTTTAATTTACTTTTTATCTTTTTTTAATTCTTAGAACTAGAAAAAGATAAAAAGTAACTTAAACCGAGATTAAAGTTAATCTACATTGGCAGAAATGGATATTAATCAAATATTTTTAAAAGTCCAAGACTATCGAAAGTTTCGCTCGTCTCACGACTACGTCGCATCTTTGACGTGATCTCATGAGAATGCACATGCATATGGGGCATTCCACGCCAATTCGCAAGGGGTCAAACTTCGACCTTTTTATTTTTGATGACCGCTCGTTTTTTAACAGGTCTTTACGAGTATTAGACCCCTGTTAAAATGTTTCTATAATAAATGTAGCGTTTCCGAAATAGAGCCTGCGCAAAATGAGGACTGCAAAATTTTCAATGAATTTTTTCGCCTATTAGACAACGTTTAAGAAAAAAATTCATTGAACATAAAATACGCTATTTAGATCATAGTTTAAAAAAAAATTATCCTAAATTTTTATAATAATGATTTTAAACTAATAAAGTAAAAAAACACACAAAAATTTGAATATCTCAAAAACCCCATTTTCTATTTTTTTGAAATTTATAGGGAATATTCTAGGAAGTATTAGAAAAATTTTAAGACTAGTTGGAAGTTGCGCAGAATTTTTGGGATTTTTTTATAAATTTTTTTGTGAGGCAGTAGTAATATTTGACTCACAAAAGTGTAGTTAAAAACGCGTTTCAGACAATTCTGAATCGATTTAGATATACTTTTTTACTAAAGCATGATGAAGATCTCGGCATAGCACACGACAATTGCGATGAATAGTGTGGGAAAGGCGAAAAAAATAGATTTATGAGGAAGTTTAATTCAATAAGTACATTTGTTTAAGAACATATTATTTATAATTTTATTATTTTGTGCTGAGTATAATCATTCGAAATTGAGTAATCTTTAACAATTAATTTATAATTTTTGGTATGACTTGGTATGACGCAGTGGACACGTTGAGTCTGAGGTTTTCTTTTTGTTTGATCGTACCGACCTGTCAAAAATTCGGCGGCAATTAAGTATTGGGACAAAAAAAATTATGAAATTGCCGCCAAATTTTTGACAGGTCGGTACGATCAAACAAAAAGAAAACCTCAGACTCAACGTGTCCACTGCGTCATACCAAGTCATACCAAAAATTATAAATTAATTGTTAAAGATTACTCATTTTCGAATGATTATACTAAGCACAAAATAATAAAATTATAAATAATATGTTCTTAAACAAATGTACTTATTGAATTAAACTTCCTCATAAATCTATTTTTTTCGCCTTTCCCACACTATTCATCGCAATTGTCGTGTGCTTGCCGAGATCTTCATCATGCTTTAGTAAAAAAGTATATCTAAATCGATTCAGAATTGTCTGAAACGCGTTTTTAACTACACTTTTGTGAGTCAAATATTACTACTGCCTCACAAAAAAATTTATAAAAAAATCCCAAAAATTCTGCGCAACTTCCAACTAGTCTTAAAATTTTTCTAATACTTCCTAGAATATTCCCTATAAATTTCAAAAAAATAGAAAATGGGGTTTTTGAGATATTCAAATTTTTGTGTTTTTTTACTTTATTAGTTTAAAATCATTATTATAAAAATTTAGGATAATTTTTTTTTTAAACTATGATCTAATAGCGTATTTTATGTTCAATGAATTTTTTTCTTAGACGTTGTCTAATAGGCGAAAAAATTCATTGAAAATTTTGCAGTCCTCATTTTGCGCAGGCTCTATTTCGGAAACGCTACATTTATTATAGAAACGATTTAACAGGGGCCTAATACTCGTAAATACCTGTTAAAAAACGAGCGGCCATCAAAAATAAAAAGGTCGAAGTTTGACCCCTTGCGAATTGGCGTGGAATGCCCCATATACATTATGATGAGACTAATGAAACAGTGGTTTCATTGTATATTGGATTTCTGATTGCTACTACGGAGTTTGCACTTTCTAACGAAGCAGAAGGGCTTGAACAGGATGAATCAGATTAGGTGATGTTATGCTTGCGGTCATACTCACATCTGTAGAGTGTACAGTTCATATGAGTTCTATGCGGTCGTAGGCTCGGACAAGGCGCGGTCCAAAATAGTACGGGGTTTGGCGAATATCTCCGGGATCTATGGCGTCAGATGAATAGATAACGCAATAAGGAGATAGTTCGTTCAATTATTTCGTGGACACTATCGTTTCATTTTATGCCGTTTATGTTACATAAGTGTGCAGTAAACGCTTGTTTTATTGTCATAACACCTTTAACATGGCACGAGATTGCTGGGAAAGAATACTGACATTTTTTAAGTGTATATGTTTCCGTTTTCGAGAAATTGGGCTATTTAATGTTCAAAAAAATATGGAAAAAAAATTGAAATCAAGTAAATTTCACAGTAAAAAATTTTTTTTTGCATTTAGTAAGTATCAGTTTGCATACAACTGTGACTCTGTTTACTAAAATAAAGAAAATTTTCCTTTTTTATTAATATGTGTATTCACGGAGAAAAAAATATACTAATAAGAAGAAAAAATTTCTTCATTTTAGTAAATGGAGTCACAGTTGTATGCAAATTAATATTTAGTAAAATGCAGAAAATTTTTTTTTTAGTGCAGATACGATACGTGATAATTGATTTAATCGTCGCATCCAGTAGATCAATGTAAAATGGTTATTATATCATTTATGATATTATTTAAAATATCAAAAATATGACAATCTTCTTATACCGCAGGAAAATGCTAAGTAGTGAATATATTCAAAGTTAGTATATACAAACCGTCAAAGAATTGCTCAAAAAACGTTTATCGACAAATTGAGATTAAAGATTAAAGTTATCAATATGAGAATGATAGATAAGATAGAAATATTTTTCATAAAATAATTTCCTCCAATTGCAATGTGTTTATGCGCAGCGTGAGCGCGCGCTCGTGCATACACACACACACACACACACACACACGCACGCACGCACGCACGCACGCACGCACGCACGCACGCACGCACGCACGCACGCACGCACGCACGCACGCACACACAAAATTAATATAACAGCATTAATATTTTAGAAAGCTTAAAAAAGCATTTTGCCTTCACACTGACACTATTATGCAGTTATTAAGAAATTATTATTTTGCTATTGAAATAAATGCATACAAGCTAATTATTTGTGCTCTGGATATTAATCAATAATTACTATATAAAAAATATTTAAAGTTAAATTAAGATTAAAGTTGCGCGTTATAACGAAAATTCTATAAATTACTGGATAAAATAAACCAAATGTCAATAAAACACGTAGTAGTAACATGCACAGATGATAAATAAGCAATAAAAGATTCGATTTGATTATTTTTGGTCGCTTTTATTGTTTGAAATTTACGATTAATTTTAAGATACGTAATCTAAACGATAACGGACGTTCGGTCTTTTCTGCATATCAATTTCGGAGACTCCATAAAAGGCTCTTGATGGGACCTTCATTTGAGTAGGATATTTGCATGCTACGACCTGGCTTAGCCGTCATTACAGCTACAAGTGGTCAATCCTGCACTATATCCATGTAATTCTCTGAAAGCGATCGCCTACCGCGTATCTAATGAATGCACCACAGAAAGGAAAGCATGGCTCTATATGTGTCGAGCAATTCGGATGGTATAATTAAATCATTATTCTTCCTTTCTAATACCAGAGACATTGCAATTAAGTCAAGAATGGAACGATGCGTCTTTTTGGTAAAAAAAACTAATATTTTGGATATAAAAAGTAAGAATATACATAATAATAGAATTTGGCATTTATGAGTTGTTAAATATATTTCGATTGTTTTTATCATGATTCTTTTTGACAATAAATAAATTAAAGAATAATATGCAAATATTCTTGTGTGTGTGTGTGTGTGTGTGTGTGTGTGTGGGGGGGGAGGGTGCGCGCGTGTACAATACGCGAATAAGTAATACTTAATTCAGCAGAAATATGTAACTTTTTTAAAATTAGCTACATATTCAATTTTTATATGCATTATGACAGTGTATGATCGCATTCTTTGCTTTTAATTATAATTCATATTTTGTTGATGTATTTGGATCTTTCATCGTTAATTTTTATTATTTTATATAAAACACTTTAAATTCGTTGCTGTCGATTTTACCTTAAAATTTTCTTGTGATATATGAGAAAGATAGAAAATTACATTAGGAGTGTAAATATATCATAATCCACTTTCCATGAGAAGGTATAGACATGGACTAGTAGGTACAAAGCAATATGTAGCTGTAGCGATAGATCTTTTTTGATAGGAGTATAAAGGTATATAATACATCTCCCCATAATAAAATGAAATTGATGTATTGATACCCCACGTTGCTCTAATAAAAGTTAATATTTAAATCTCGGCATTGTTACAATATTTATAAAAATTTGGAAAAACTGATTATCTACGTTAATTTATTGTTACATCATTAATGCAAAGATATGGTTTATAAAGACTTTAATACATTCAGTATTTTTTTTTTCAAAACAAAATTATATTTTACATAGATAACATAAATATTAAAAAAATATATATTAAAAAATTCCAGATACTTTAATATTCCTTGTTAGTAAATATAGTCTATGTAAAAAGAATTATATTATAATTATATTATAAGTTTTTTTTGTTCTTATAATTTATCATTAAAAACAATATTTAGTTATTTGAACATTTTATTTATTTCGAGTCAATGTTCGAATTTCTCATAACTCCTTTGACTAGATCATTACGTTTCGTTTTATCAGTAATATTATCTGATCCATAAAATCTCGAATATGTAAAAGAATGATGATGATAAACACTTTAATGATATGCAGTAGAAATATTTCAACGTACATCGCGTTAGATCCTTTATACGATAATTGATTGAATCACTCTTTAAATAGAGAAGCTACTCGAAATAAGATAATTTGTTTTCCGATGTGCTACGAGTTATCGAGCAAGAATCCATTAATTTTTCGTTCACGATTCTATGTTCGGCATGGAAAATTTACGTACAGTAAAAGCTATTTACGAATACGTGACAGAACGATCGAAAAATATGTATAATGAATAAAAAAATGGAGCAGGAAATGTCATATAAAATATATTGATAGACAAGTAAATGGAAGTTGCGCAAAGATGAGAGCTAAATTTATTTTATTCTTTTTTCTCTTAAATCTTTGAACAATCTTATCATATTATTTTGCTTCTTCATAGAGAAAGCTTTGTTTTCATGAAAAAAAATGTTTTCCAATTTTCTTTGCCAATGTGTTTAGAATGTTCTAAAACGTTGAAAAATCATATTTTTACAAAATGTCCGTGTGTGTGTGCGTGTGTGTGTGTACAACGTTGATGTCCATAGTTGCTCTAATTTCCGCAAATTTTGAGATATCGGACTATTTCTACGTTTATTATATTCTTCAGTCTTTTCTACCCCTCGTTCATATATAATTTTTTAATATTTGGTTGATTAGACCCAGCTTTATACGCGATCAAAAGTCCATAATTTTGATCGCATATATAAAGCTAATTATTTTAAAATGTCTGTGGTTGCTACTTGCACTCTTAAAAACTTAAAGGAAGCAATGTGCAGGTTTCTACTTGCACACTTTTTCTAATATACTTCGGATATTTTTCGAAATATTTATATATACTACGAATTTGTAGTTTTTTTCTGGGGCCTGCCTCGAGCGCCTTAATTATAATATTTCGTATTTCCTCTGCGGTAAGTGGAGTTGCATGATTTACACGGTCGTGTAGATCACTAGCATCACTATGTGCCATAGGGTCTGTACATCGAGACGCACCATCGGAGACATTGCTACCTTTAGCGGATTCCAACTGTATCACAAAAGTATCGTTTCTTATAATATTTCCATTTTGTCATAACAAGCTATAAGAATTTAAATAGTATTTATTAAAAAAGATATTTTTAAATCTTACCCAAGAGACAACTCGGCCGTTGGCAGAGCATGGCAGAGGATCATCGTCATCGACTATCTCTTCTTTTACCTCACTAGAATAGAAAAAGTGCTTTGTATAAGTATAAATGTTGAAACTAATGACTTTCTCAATCGCAATTAAAGACTAACAAATATATCACATACAGATTTTAATAATTATTCTTTTTATGTATCCCAATTTACAAGTCTACCTGTGTGTGTGTGTGTGTGTGTGTGTGTGTGTGTGTGTGTGTGTCGTGTTGACATTTACCCAAATTCATCGTCCATTGTCCTGAAGAAGTACTTGTAAATTGGTCAATTTAAATAAACCTTGAAATCGGCTAGAGTGACGCTTCCCGGCGGTTTTTTAAGTTTTATTCGATAAGGCGTCTTCTCTTTGTCCACGTAATAAATAATCACTGTTTCTTCCATTGTCGGAGTACGTTCCCGCATCCTTCTCCTTTCGTCTGGCCTTTCTGCAAAACGAGAAAGCGGTCGCACGGTCAGTGAGACAATTCCACTGGTTTACTAGTTATTCACTAGTTGATACGCATATCAAGCGATTGGTGTAAACTAGGCCATATAGTCAAGAAGGCGCCCCCGTAGAGTAATTTCCCATCGCCGAACAAGATAACGCGACGGAGCGCGGCGGCGCGTCGCATCGCGGAAATGGAAAGAAGGTGATGGAGCGTGTCTCGCGCGAACGGTGCGTCGTAGCGCAAAATTGCAAGGTACGCACTTATCGCTTTTCAACGCGGTACGCGAATCCACGGTAGTTGATCGCGTCCGACTTTTTTCTTTCAACCAGTCGTTAGGCCCGATATCACAGTTTCCGATTAACGCGATTCTCCGATTAAACTCACTCTTGGTCTATTTCTAGGGAGGGGGACAGTTAGAAAGAGACGCAGAGTCAGACTTTAAATGTGAAAACTTATGAATACTCTTAATATATTTTATCTTATCCAATTTTTGCGCGGAACATCGTAATAGAGATAAAGTAGTTTTGATAACAATATATCATAACGTATTAGAAAGTGAACATTTTTTGAATGTACTCACCTTGTAATATCCAATATCGACCTCGTCCTGGTCCTCTTCTTCCTAATTTAAATAAATGTTTGTTATCTTTATCTGAAAGTTCTCTTCTTAGTCTGTCTTTCCATTTAATTTTTCTAATAAATCTCGGATAATTCTCTTCAGCATAATCGTATATTTTCGAAATTTGCAATTTCTTTTTAGGCTCTGCCTCGAGCGCCTCAATCAAAATTTTTAGTGCTTCCTTTTTGGTAATTGGAGATGCAGCATGATCTACATTATCACTATCATCACTATGTGTCATAGGGTCTGTACATCGAGACGCACCATCGGAGACATTGCTACCTTTAGCGGATTGCAACTGTATTACAAAAGTATCGTTTCATATAATATTTCCATTTTGTCATAACAAGCTGTAGGAATTTAAATAGTATTTATTAAAAAAGATATTTTTAAATCTTACGTAAGAGACAACTCGGCCGTTGGCAGAGAGTGGCAGATGATCATCGTCATCGACTATCTCTTTTTTCATCTCACTAGAATAGATAAAATGCTTTGTATAAGTATAAATGTTGAAACTAATGACTTTCTCAATCGCAATTAAAGACTAACAAATATATCACATACAGATTTTAATAATTATTCTTTTCATGTATCCCAATTTACAAGTTTACCTGTGTGTGTGTGTGTGTGTGTGTGTGTGTGTGTGTGTGTGTGTGTGTGTGTGTGTGTGTGCGTGTGCGCGCGCGCGTGCGCGCGTGCACGCCTGCGCGTGTGTGTGTGTGTCGTGTTGACATTTACCCAAATTCATCGTCCATTGTCCTGAAAAAGTACTTGTAAATTGGTCAATTTAAATAAACCTTGAAATCGGCTAGAGTGACGCTTCCCGGCGGTTTTTTAAGTTTTATCCGATAATGCGTCTTCTCTTTGTCCACGTAATAAATAATCACTGTTTCTTCCATTGTCGGCGTACGTTCCCGCATCCTTCTCCTTTCGTCTGGCCTTTCTGCAAAACGAGAAAGCGGTCGCACGGTCAGTGAGACAATTCCACTGGTTTACTAGTTATTCACTAGTTGATACGCATATCAAGCGATTGGTGTAAACTAGGCCATATAGTCAAGAAGGCGCCCCCGTAGAGTAATTTCCCATCGCCGAACAAGATAACGCGACGGAGCGCGGCGGCGCGTCGCATCGCGGAAATGGAAAGAAGGTGATGGAGCGTATGTCTCGCGCGAACGGTGCGTCGTAGCGCAAAATTGCAAGGTACGCACTTATCGCTTTTCAACGCGGTACGCGAATCCACGGTAGTTGATCGCGTCCGACTTTTTTCTTTCAACCAGTCGTTAGGCCCGATATCACAGTCTCCGATTAACGCGATTCTCCGATTAAACTCACTCTTGGTCTATTTATAGGGAGGGGGACAGTTAGAAAGAGACGCAGAGTCAGTTTTATCGCAGGATCACGTTAATCGGAGACTGTGATATCGGCCCTTAATCTTTTTCTTATTTTGCAGCGTATCAGGAGGATCTTAGGCGATAATACCCAGACGATATAACACCACTATAGTGTTTCGGATGTCAAGGTTAAGTATTTAATCGTTATTATTTTTTTACAGTTAGCCCCTCGCACAATAGGCGATAGCGAGATAGCGACAGCGATAAAGTTTCCGACAAAGCTATACCTTTGTCGGCAACTTTGTCGCTGTCGCGCTATCGCTATCTCGCTATCACCTATCGCGCAAGGGACTTTAGGTACAAACAAATTTATTATGATTATCATTCGTACAGATGACCGTGGGGAACGGATCGAATAACGGCAGTGACAGCGACAGCGGCCGCAAAGGTGGAAGCGGCAGCAGGTGCAGCTTCTGCGGCCGTAGCGACTGCCGCACTACCACTAGCTGCAGCAGCAGCAGCAGCAGCCGCCTCAACAGCCGCACCAGCATTAGCAACCACATTGAAATGCACATAAATCCCCCACATATGTATACAATTCAATATTATATTTTTCGTCTACGTAAACCGCGCAATTGTGTATTTGTTTTTACAATTTTTTACAGGACCGATTACGATGGACGAGCAACATTTCACGCCTGGGAGGGAAATGGAGATACACGCATAGTCGTAAGTATAAATTCAACGACGCGTGTGCGTGCGTGCGTGCGTGCGTGCGTGCGTGTGTGTGCGTGTGCCTGTCTCGGTTTCTTTGTCGATTAGCATGTTAATTTTTGTTTCTTTTGCAGCGATACAGTGAGGCGTAACGTGCCGCTCATCCTAGATCCGGCCCCGATCCATGACAATGACGAGGAGGAGGACGAAAACACCGACGATACTTTGTCGGTCTCCTCGTCCCTAGACTTGAACGATCTGGTCTATTGGCCAAACCAAAGTCCTCCAAATGGAGATCGCAACGAGGAGAAGGAGGAGGACGGCGACGTCTTAGAGCCGCCATCGAAGCGTCGACGGTAAGAAAATAATAACTTATCTATTTTTGTTAATTTTTTTTCGTTTAGTGCGTGTACTTAATTAGTTTCGCATCGTTTCAGACTGGAGTAAACAGACGCTTATCATGACTTTTTTTCCATTGTATTTTTCAACGTACTTTTTTTATGTTATACCATATTTTAGTTTTATGTTGTCTTATCATTTATATCATTTTATTTTTTATGTATTTTTGTGTGCGAATAAAATTAAGTATATCTGTCATCATCGCGTGACGTCAGAGGTCAAAATCCCCTTGTATCTTTTCCTTCTCTATTCTAATTTCCCTGTCTTTCCCATTTCCATTCCTCCCCGTCGATGTGGTCGCCACCTTGTCGCGGTGGCGGGGCTTGAGCGTGCGTCACGCCCCTTTGACGCACCGACCAAGGGCGGCCACAATATTGTTTTTCTTTCTTTATTCAAAATAATTACAAGTTTTCGTTAATAAATTTTATCGTTATAAATTTATTTCAAATTATTCAGTCCCCATAGATTATTGGGCAGGTCAGGTTAGAGGCTAGGACATGGAAACATTTTCATACAGTTCTGTCAAGTTTTTTTTTACACTTTCAACCGTTTAGGTACATTTTTATAAGAATGTCAAGTCTTTACAGTTTGTACCGTTCGAAACATTTCTTTCAAATTATTACAAGTCCTTATTATCAATTTATACCGTTTTGAAACCCTCAATTTCACCCCTCATTTATAAAAATACACGTTAGAAATTTGTACCGTTTTTTAGTATTTTTATATAAATATTCTTTTTACAATCGTGTATCATCTTCGGATTATTCTTTAAAAGTATTCCAACTCTTTTTTTACAATTTGTACTCCCATTTCCCGACTTTTGTCTCAAATAATTCTTTTCTTTACAATTTTTTACATCATCGGACTATTCTTTCAAATTGTTCCAACTCCGTTTTTGCAGTTTCTACCATATTTGTACTATTCCTTCAAATTATTCTAACTACCGTTTTTCAATTTTTGCCATTTTCGTACTATTCCTTGAAATTATTCCAACTACCGTTTTTTAATTTTTTCAATTTTCGGACTAATGTTAAAAATTGTCTCCTTTTTTACAATTTATACGGTTTTTAAATTTTTATAAAATTATTCCGTCTCGTTAACAATTTCTCTCATTTCCGGTATCATTCTTCAACATTATTCCGATACATCGTTGGCTTTCAACGAGACAAAAGTGTGCTCTCATTGGCTGACGGTCGCGCGCAATTGAAGCATTTCGTTGAAACCATATAAATCTCGTCGAAATAACGTTATCGCGCCCGGAATTGACGTCCCCCCATCGTCATCGAGCAGGCGCCGTGCTCATCGTCCGAGCGGATCAACAACTTGATCCAGCAAGAGTTGCAACGTTTTTTACGTCGGTCGCGGGAGGTGGAGCAACGTTTTTTACGTCGGTCGCAGGAGGTGAAGCGACGCCGTCGGCAGCGGCGCCGGCAGCTGAGACAGCGTCGACGGCAGATGAGACAGCGTCGACGGCAGCTGAGACAGCGTCGATGGCGGGAGCGGCAGGAGCGGCGGCAGGCTTACAGGGAGGAGCTCCTGCAGCGTCAGCGGGCCAACAAGGAGCAGGAGCGCCGTTCTTCGTAGGGTAAGTGTGCAAAATGACAGTTGGCTACGTATCGCGCGCGTTTCACGTTTTTTTACGTGTTTCTTTACGTTTCTTTACATTTATTTCAGGCCTCGCACAAGAGAAAACGGATGGATATATATATACACGGAGAAAATTTTATAGTAAATATTACTACGGTGTCGCACTAGCTGCGGACCATCGAGGAATTTTAAGTTAAATTACTATGTTTATGGTAAAAATTACGTTATTTAATCGTTTTTAAAACAATAATTATAGTATTTTAACTTGAAATTCCTCGATGGTCCGCAGCTAGTGCGACACCATAGCAATATTTACTATAAAATTTTCTCCGTGTATATGTTATGTATATATATATATATATATATATATATATACACATATATATATATATATATATATATATATATGTAGATTATATATTATATATTATGTAACGTATACATTTAATTGTCTAAGATAGATTTCATTTTATTTTTTATCATAATATATAAATTTCTTGTGGCCTTCGGGCCGTTCGTTGTCCCAATCGCCGGTAGGAGAAGGCGACTCCGACTTCAAACGCCCGGTCGGCCGGGACCGTTAGGCCTAGAGGAAGGAAAACCTCGATAAAAAACCACTGCGCCCGAGCCGCAGCGGGTTGCGGGTTCCAAAAGAAAAAATGACTGATTACAATTACGACCAATACCCTTTGAGCCCCAAAGAGGGCTGCCAACTGGACGAAACGCGGGCGCTTGTTCACGTTCCGTCTACATTTACAACGGCGACGAGTAGTAACCGTCGTCCTCGCGGTCTGCTGCCGCCACCACAGCCGCTGCCGACGTCTATTCAGACTTAGACGCGATACTGGAATATCCAGAAACGGCGCGAGAACGCCACCAACGTCACCGGCAACAGCGTAAAATGCGACAACGCCAAACACAGCAGCAACAACGGCGATTGCCGACAGTTGTATCGTCGCTCGCCATTCCTCGCTCGAGGAAATCCCATCTTCCGCGACCCGGTCAGTCGTCGGAACAACGGAATCGCATGAAAGAACAACGTCTGAGAGAAGCCCAGACCTTTCTACAAAAGTATTATCCTGTACCAACCTTCTTGAAAAAGCCCGCTCAAGAACCTCTTCCCGGGACGTCCCGGAAACCGGAAGCAGAACCGGAAGCAAAACCGGGGTCGGAAACGTCATCCGACGAATGGAAATCGGAACCGGAATAAATTCCTACACCACCGCCACCGCCACCGCCACCGCCGGCAAGCGTAAGCTCTCTTTCGAGCTTGAGTTCGAACGACAAACAGGTGGAATCTCGATCAAATCCCGCAGAACCCGTTGCAAACTTAATGGACCTATTAAATCCGCGTACGGTACAACTCAACTACGCTTCCAGAGAGAACATTGTCATGAAAGGCGACATTGATTCCATCCTAATATCGTGTTACACGATAGTGCCCTCCTAACGTCTTCAATGGGGCGTCTTTATTGATTACTAGCAACTTTTCTGCTTTCTCTTCCATAAGCTTCTGCTACTCTCTTCCATAAGCTGACTCGAAACCGTTGAAACCTGATCTAAAAAACTGGCAAATGATCGAGGAGGCGATCAATTCAACGCGGAAAAAAATGACTTTAAAACAAATTGAAGAATACATCATAGAATATTATGTTTATTACGAAACAAAGAACAAAGTGATGTGGAAACGTGTAGTACGTAATACTTTGACTGAAAATTCAAAGTTCATAAAAACACAAAAAGTTGGGATAGGTTATTTATGGAGAATTTGTCCTAATAGAAGACAGAATAGACAAAGAAAAAATTATACAAAGAAAAGCTGTTGTTATCCTAGACAATCTAGCCGAGACTCTAACCCAATGGGGAACTCACCCCTTCACGATCACCGCTTTTCCAGGTGGATGTGTGGAGGAAGAGAGAGTATCGGCGATACCGTGTGGGATTACTAGTCCCCCATCAGGTGCCTCCCCAGGTGGCGGAATGGGGAAAGCTTCCCAGATATTGGTGGTACCGAGAAAATAAAATACTCGGGGTAGACCAAAAAACTAGCGCAGGGTAGTGGCAGCTGGCTATCAGAACCGTGGCGAGGAACAAAACTAAAGAATGCAGAACAAAAATGAATATGATTATCCTTTAACCCCGGAAGAAGGCTGCCAAGTCGGCAAAACGTTTGCGCAAGTCCACGCTCCATCTACAAGTACGACGACGAGTAACCGTCGTCCTACTCGCGGTCTACTGCCGCCACCGCTGCCGCCGCCGTCGACGTCTATTGCAGACTTAGACGCGATATTTACTGGAACTACTATCCAGAAACGACGCAAGAACGTCACCAATGTCACCGGCAACAGCGTAAAATGCGACAACGCCATACACAGCAGCAACAACGGCAATTGCCGACAGTTGTGTCGTTGTTCACCTTACCTTGCTCGAGGAAATCAATCCCTTCTTCCGCGACCCGGCCTATCGTGGCAACAACGGCATAAAAGAACGCATAAAAGAACAACGTCTGAGAGAAGCTCAGGCCTTTCTACAAATTATCCTGCACCAACCTTGAAAAAGCCCACTCAAGAACCTCTTCCCGGAACGTCCCGGGAACCGGAAGCAGAACCGGATTCGGAAATGTCATCCGACGAATGGGAATCGGAATCGGAACGAGTTGCTACACCACCGCAACCGCCGACAAGTGTAAGCTCTCGTTCGAGCTTGAGTGCGATCAACGAACTGGTAAAATCTCGATCGAGTCCCGCAGAACCCAAACTTAACGGACCTGTTAAATCCGCGTACAGTACAACTCGACTACGCTTCCGGAGAAGACATTGTTATGGAAGGCGACATTGATTCCACCCTAATATCGGGCCCGACGGCCTTACATAACGGGTGCGACGCGGGAGAAGAGATTGGCGAAATTGCGCATTTACAAGCGACAAGCAGCGTGGATTATCGGCCAGGAAGAAAGCGGCGGTACTCACGGGAGGAAACACATCCAACTGACGTTTGGATTTAAGAATCAAAGATATTTCTCTGCCGTACAGAAGCAATTTCCCGACGGAACAAACGTCCAAATTACCGAAGATCCAAAGGCAATAATAAGATATTGCTGCGACGTGGACAAAAGAGACGGCGAACTGTTTCAAATGGGCGAAATCCCCAATTTTGACCGTCAAAAAACTCAGGAAACCAACGCAATGTTGATTGAAGCCCGGTCGTCGGGCAGCTACGAGCAGGTGATGAACACGATCGAGTCGCGAAACATTTGCTTCTACATCATGAACCAGAAAAAATTGGCCACATATTTCACGAATTATTTTTCCGAATGCAAAAAAGGATTATATGCACCCGAAGACTTTTCGTTGCCCTTGATTGACTTTCCGGCGAAAAAACGGTCATATTCGTCGGACCGGTAAGTCGTTTTGTGTTTATTTTTATAAGAGGAGGCTTCTATCAGAGATGATTTTCATTGCGAGACAGAGAAATGGTCTCAATTTGCAAACAGACACAGACAATCTTCATCATTCGTACCTGCCGATCATAAACAAGTTACCAAAAATCTAATAACAATGCGTCATGTTTGTAAATTCTGTACCATTTGACCTGTGTTATAACGTTCAGTATTCGGTTGTTACTCGATACGGACGGTTCTTCCCACGAATGAGAGAGGTGAGTTTCCTCTGCGTCAAATTTTATCAAAAAAAGTGACGAAGTGATAAAGAATATAATATTTAGGTGTTGATTACACCATTCCTATGGCGGAAACCAGTAGGAGACGGTAGCACTTTCCATTTCCATTCGTCGGATGAATACTGTTCGGCTCGCGACTGCCACAACACCATGTAAGCTCCTCGCTGTATTTTTTATAAAAAAAGACACGATACTGTTACGAAATAACCTTTGTATCTTTTATGCGAAATATTTATTGTACCCTTTGTATTCAGATGCTGAAGATGGTCCAATCCGGGACCGAAACGTTCAATATTTAATAAATATATGAGAAGAAATAAATATCATTGTCATTAATCTTCGCACCGTGAACGGCGAACGGCTCTCAATTACGTTTCTACATTATTAGATTTCCAAACAGAGCCTTTTTACATATATATATGTAAAGTTTATATATATATATATATATATATATATATGTACGTTGTTCATGTTTACAGACTAGAATCGGAAAAACTCAATTCGCACTAACGCACTTTCAACATCCAATTATAATCAGGGGCAAGCAGAACTAGAACAGATTCAAAGAAAGAATCACCGACGGGATAATCCTGGACGACATGGCCTTTCGCAATTGGGTCCCCGAAACACTATTGCATACGATGGAGCGAGAAACGGCCTATATGCAAGATGTAAAATATGGAGCCGTCAGAGTGCCGGCTGGACTGCGCAAAATTGTATGTCTAAATAGTATGAACGTGATTTGGCCGGAAAAAATATTGGCTTGCACGAAAGAGGCAATCGAAGCCCGAATTCAAATATACAATTTCGACAGACCGCTGTTTACCGCAAAACGAAAGTCAAATCACTTGGATGGTGAATGTGGTAGCAGCATACATATACTATTTCCACATAAATATCAATTATTGGTCTATTAGTACTCAAAACAACTGCTATATTCTTCAACATTTTTTTGTTTATAACTCTTTAATAAACAATGATCGCCGGCTAAAACCTTCTGAAGGTCACTCAGGAGAGTGACCTTGACAACATATGTCAAGGTCAAGATCATCGATGAGGTGCGACCTTTTATGCATATTTACCACAGAAAAAAGCCATATTTGATATTAAGATATATATTCAAAGAATTAATTACAAAATTATGAGCGACAATTTTGACAAAAATTCCAAAATAGATTTAGCAGAAGTAGACTCAAAGCAGAGAACCACTTTCGCAAGCAAAATTAAGAAATTTATTGATAAGAGAACTAAAAAAACAATTACAACTGAATCTGGCACACATCCTAACATATTTTCAGCAGTCAATATCAGCAACAGAATTGAAAAATGTTACAGCAAGTTCGAGTTCTACCTTATGGATTACAAAAAAAAAAAAGTTGTAGTATAAGTAGCAAGGAGGAAGAAGAAGAGAATAAAGACACATTAATTAGGAAAGAAGAAAGAACGAAAAAATATAATCAGAGACGTTAAAAAACAATAGCATCATTGCAGATCAATCCAGCACAACATTAAACCCAGATTTAACAGGATCAATTCGAACAGAATCAATCTCTGCAAAATCATTATCAGCCACAAGACTGGAAATAGATCCGCCAAGTTCGAGTTCATGGATTACTGAAAATAGTATATCTGTAAAGAACAAAGAAAAAGAGAAAAGGCGTAAAAAAAACATTAGAGAGAAAAAAGAGAAAAAAGGACAAAGTAAAAGAAATGATAAAAACCGGAACTGAACCGATATTTTCGTTCGGCCAAGTCCCTCTTAAATCTTTGTACTTCGTGAGACCAGTTTCTTTAATAACAAATTCAGCAGCTTTATGCATGAGTTCGACGAAAGTGGTGCCCCTTTTAGAGCTACTTTGACCAAGCACCGATTAACTTAATCATTGATTAGTCCATTGGAAATGAGTGAAATGACCAATCGCATTTGCTCACGAAGCAGATAAACAGTACATTATTGAAGACCGTGAAGCAGCTATAGAAGCAATTGAATTAAATAAATAAAATGTTGATTAAACAACGTGCAAATTCATAATTTGCATACTTAAAAACTGTGAGAAAGTAATGTTTAAATTTATAATTTGCACCAAGGACCTGGACCGGACAGGAACCGAAACCAAAAACCGTATCCGATATTTTTGTCGAACCGGAACCGTAAACCGTATGAAAAATTTATAAAACCTATAGGACCAAAATCAAAACCGATACCGTTAGAAATCATATCTTCAAAAAAATTAAGACCAGAAGATAAAGAAAAAGCAAAATATGTTGTTGAAGAAAACATTGCTTTTGAAAAAAATAAGTTATGTAGAGGCGCGTTGATTAATTTTGACCAAGATGATATTAGTCTTTGTTCATGTTACGTTATTATCTTCCAATATTATTTCTAGATTCAGAATTTAAAACTGATGTTTTATACAAAGAAGCAAATGGTGACAGAGGTCTAGTTAATGATACAAAAAGATTAGAAATAAAACCAAGAAAAGAAAACGTTCAAAAAATCTCGAAAAAAAGCTTAGGAAAAACTTGCAACTTGCACAGAACACTGAAAGAAATCGAAACCGGAACCGATAAGTACATATCTACAAACGAAGTATGCATATAAATCATTCAATTCAATACAAATTTCAATAAGAAAATTTTAATAAACCGGAACCGAAAAAAATTAATTTACAAAATACCAGCCAGAAAGCCGTTTGTCGAATGGAAGAAGAACACTGTACTCCCCGAAAATAAAACGGGGACCATAAGAAAAATTCTTGACACGAAAAAGTATGATTGTAATCAGAATGTCGGTAATTTTTGTGATATACGTTGATAACGACGAGAAACGTGGTGACAACGAGAAAAACGAGGAAATATGCCGCAATAAATGCGCCAAGAAGCTCGAGGAGAAAGAAACGGCGACAAGAGCTTTGGAGGGATTGAAAAGTTTAAAAAACAGATGTCTGTGCTCAAGAACTGTCCGATAAGCTTTGGCTTATCAACAAGCTCAAAAATTTTATCAAGCAGCAGTTTACTCTGACACTATTAATTCATGGACCGAAAATTATAGCCTCTGCTCTATTACCGATAGAGCAAATGTCTGAAGATGCCCAAGAAACAATGAACGAGTACATAAAAAAGTTTCGAGAAGACTTCTCGAGAAAGTGCTCTCGAACAAAAACAATGGAAGATGTTTTTTGCGGCTTATGATCACATCCGATCTATATACTACCTTGATCAAAAAGTTCCCGGAATTTATTTATAAAATGCAAAATACAAGTTTATTCATCGATATTAATATTTTCAAAGAATAAAATAAATTTTCGCCAGTAATAAAATAATATTAATATTAATATTTTCCCCTTCAAAGTACTCTCCAACGACTGCAACGCACTTATGCCAGCGCTTGATCCAATCATCGAAACATTTTTTATACTCGGTGTTCGGTATGGCCATTAGAGCCGTCTTCGATTTTTCCATTATCTCCTCTCGGCTGCTAAAACGCGTTCCCCGTAGTGGTTTTTTTATTCGATTGAACAGAAAGAAGTCGCAGGGAGCCAAATCAGATAAATTCGATGGCTGTTGAATGGTTTCGTTCCGTTCTTGGCCAAAAAGTTCCCGAAATTACCACTGTGTAGCGCTCTCAGTCACCCGATTTGAGTTCTGTTTGTTTTGTTAGATTGGCACAACTGTCCCGCCTAATTTCTCTCTCTCAGCGCTATGCTTAACATTTTTAAAAGTTACACGGCACTGTGCGTGTTTTCGATTTTTTACAATTTAAAAAATGGAATTAAATTTGCAACAACGAGTTTGTATTAAATTTTGCGTTAAAAACGGATTGAATGGTGCGAGGACCTTGGAAATGTTGAAAAAGTGTTTCGGCAACGATACTCTAGAGAAAACAGTCGTTTACCAGTGGCACGAACGTTTCAGAAGTGGTCGTAAGTCCGTCAAAGATGACAAACGCAGTGGCAGGCCGTCAACATCGAAAACCGACGAAAACGTCGATAAAGTGAAAGAAATAGTGGTCAAGAACCGCAAATTAACCATCAGAGAGCTAGCAGAGGACTTGAACATTGCTTATGGATCCGTTCAAGACATTTTAGTTAATGATTTGGGTTTCCGCCGTGTTGCAGCAAAGTTGGTACCGAAAGACCTGAATTTTTTGCAAAAAAGGGACCGCGTTGACATCGCAAAAGACATGATTTCCAAGGCTGAATCCGACTCAACATTCATCAAACGCATCATTACTGGAGACGAGACGTGGGTTTATGAATACGACACGCAATCTAGACATCAGGCGAGTGAATGGCGTGCACCCAATGAGCCCAGACCGAAGAAACTACGCCGTTTTCAATCAAAAAAGAAGGCGATGCTCACGGTTTTCATGGATTACGACGGTGTTGTGCATCAAATTCTTGCCACAAGGTCAGACAGTAAACAAGGAGTATTATTTGGGCGTTACGAGACGGTTGCGTGAAGCAGTTCGCCAAAAGACCGAATTTGTGGGCAAACAACTCGTGGATTTTGCACCATGATAACGCACCGTCGCACAATGCCATCATTATCCGCGACTTTTTGACCAAGAACGGAACAAATACCATCCAACAGCCATCAAATTCACCTGATTTGGCTCCCTGCGACTTCTTTCTGTTCAATCGAATCAAAAAACCACTACGGGGAACGCGTTTTAGCAGCCGAGAGGAGATAATGGAAAAATCGAAGACAGCTCTGATGGCCATACCGAACACCGAGTATAAAAAATGTTTCGAGGATTGGATCAAGCGCTGGCATAAGTGCGTTGCAGTCGATGGAAAGTACTTTGAAGGGGAAAATATTAATATTGATGAATAAACTTGTATTTTGCATTTTATAAATAAATTCCGGGAACTTTTTGATCAAGGTAGTATATATATATATATATATATATATATATATATATATATATATATATAATTTGCGAAAATCTGTCACAAAAAAAATTAAAAACTATCACCAGTTGCCGTACAATTATTGATTCCATCAAACATACAAGCTGCAGAAGAAAGACAAATGCAATGTCTAACAAACTCTGACATGTCTGATGAAAATTCAGATACTGACGAAGATGAGTGTGTGAAGTTCGCACACCTACTTTAATATTTTTTAGTTCTGATTAAAGTTCCAGCTTCTTTTCGAAGAGTATAAGAGTATTTTTATGCTTATAAAAAGAGTTCCGGCGATTAACTCTTTGAAAACGACAATTAAAAAATGGAATCCTAACTTCACACCCAATTTTAAGACCGAATAGTTCTGAATAGCTCATCTGAAGCATTTTGGACGAGTACTAGAGTTCCTGATAAAAAAAAACTTTTTTTAAATTTTTTTCAAAAAACAAAAAAGAAAAGTTTAATTTAAAGTCAAAATAGTTCATATAGCTCATTTGATTCCCTTTGAAAAGTTCTAGAGTTCTTGATAAGTAAAAAACTACAAAACCTTAGAATTGTTTTAAAAAATCATCATCAAAACGCAAATGACATTCACGGAAGACCTTCAAAATCGAATATCTTCTTAAAACTCTCATCAAAACGCCTGCAACTTTACCACTAACTAGTGACGATCCGGCCACTAGTTAAGAATTCAAAGATATTCGAAGATGCAACGGATGAAATTCGACTAAGCCCTGTTTCACACGTATCCGACACTGGACTACTGACGCCGGGTATCCGATCGCGAAGTATATGGATTAATATGGGAGCATTTACACGTTTGTCCGATAGCCGATTTGTGAAAACAAAGAAAATCGATCGGATACCCGGCATCGGTAGTCCGGTGCCGGATACCTACGTGTGAAACAAGTTTAAATCTTTCTGTCCGTAAACGGTACGAACACGGCACGGTTATGTCTAAATCGACCTTAAATCGGAGATATATTCACGGAGAGTTCGTTATACGAGTAATATTAATATAAATCTCGCAGCATCGATATGTACGCGTATAATCGTTTAAAGGTGCGACGATAAGATTATCGTAAACAATATCAACGAATAAAATGCATAATTTAATGCATCGAGTACATTCATGGCGTATTAATAAGTTGAAGAAAATTACGTGCAACGTGCGTAACTTTCTTTCATTTAAAAAGTATAATTTTATGAAATCATAAGAAATTCTTTTTCTATACGGTTAATTCACTGCAAATCCAAGTGTGTTATTTTAACTAAAGCTCTTCTTACACATTTCTTGTCGTTTTGAATAAAGCCATTTAACACAGTTGAACATATTAATATGATTAAACATGTTGATTTAAGGCTCCTACTGGCTCGCGAGCCAACTCCGCGTTTTCGCACAGACAGCGTCACACTTGGCAAAACTGTGAACTATAAGGCGTGAAAAATAACACGTCAAAGCTAATTTATCCTTGCGATTTACAGCGTTATTCTTCATTTTAGTGCAGTGTTTTCACATTTAAAATTATTGCGATAGTGTTAAAATACACCGAAGATATCCACTTTATCGTGATTTAATATGTGCAAGCAAATACTTATTTCAATTCGGCAGCTGTCAAACGGCTTGTTTTCGTTCTTGATTAGGCAACATTCACTTCGACAAATGTGGATTACTATATAAAAGGGGATGTTTCGGTGTATTTTACAAATCTATTTTATCGTTTACACAGGTGGTATTTTATCAAAAAGCATTTTTATTTTAGTGTAAATCACAAGAATTTTCATGATATGTTTTCATAACTTTCTCGCTTCTGACGTCATCAATCCAAGATGGCTGCAGTAAGTGAACAGGAGCCTTAATACGCAACAAAACATGTAAAACGAGCTTCAGTCAAATGTGTCATTTTTAAACGTATATGCGTGTAGAAATAACACACTTAGACTTACAGTGTCTGATAAAACGGCTTGCAATTACAATTAATTACAAAGTATTCTATACATATAGTCATTAGTCTATATACTATATATAAATAAAAAGTGGTATAATTACTATAATTGTCCCTACGCTATTAAATATCAAAAGATAAAATTTAAACCAATACCTTGAGTTAAATAACATTTTGTTCTTTTTAATTACCATGTGTCGAAATTTATTATTTTATAACACAAATAATGTTATTTTAACTCCATTGACTATTCAAATTAATAATTAAATTAACATTGTTTTAGTTAAATTAACCCTTTAGGAACCACACATCGATCCCGTTGGAGTAAAATGTTATAATTTATAAGATAATCTTAAAAAACCGTCCCTGATAAAAGTTTTTTGCTTTTTTTGTTTTTTTTTCTTAATTTACATAATTATGTACACAGGCTCCTAAAAGGTTAACGACATATTGAGTAGCAGAAGTGGTCTTACTTAGCGTGGCTAATACTGGAAGCAAGTTCACGCCGGTGAAACTGGAAACGATCAGTTAGATTACGTGATCGGAGGCACTGTTGGCCGTGTATCAAACCCGCGGCCGACCGACCGGTCGCTCGCAGAATACGCGTTAAGTACGCGATCGCGTATACACGTACTCGTTCTCTCGGACCTACTACCGGTTATCACGCTGGCCACGGCGGCCTCGCTCCCGTCCGCGTTGCGAACAGCGGCAAAACTACTACCTTTTGTAAATCGTGGCAGAAAGGAAAAAAGTGGCAAATCTGTGTTAGAATCCAAAGATTCAAATGGCCTGAAAACTACGGTGGTGCGAGCACTGTCGTTTTATATCGAAGGAGTCAGGCTGTCTTAAGCCATTGATTCTCTGCACGAGTCTCTTTGGGCCTGGAGTCAGAGTCAGTTTCTGGTCTGGTGATGCGAATATATAGCCTCTCCCAGTCAAATCATTCGCTTTAACACCTCCCAGTGGTCTCGCTGAACCGCTGCAATGAGGCTGTTCCGATTCAGTACGGCTCGGTCGCAAGATCTGATGTCGGATGGCCAGCGCGTTCTGCAGTAACCAAGTGGCGTCAATGGCGATCTGACTGCGCCTCTATATAAGAGCCTGTAGTGATACGGACCCAAGTACCGCTGGTGAGTTTCGGAGCCAAGGAAAGTTACGGTTATCTAAAAAGCTCTCGGCTGTCAACCCGTTTGCTCCACAACACGCAATAAATATGAAGAAGTTAAGAATGAATCTTCACGCCTGGGTTCTCGGATGGTCCAGGCAATGCACGCACGATGCGAGATTGATGACTCGGTTAGTGCGAAGACACCCAGTGACTCCGTAGCTGGCTCCTCGAAAGTAGGCGCTAGTTATCGGGTATAGAAACGATTACGCCTCTTGACGCACAAAACTCATGCCACGAGTAGTCGTGGCCCCCAATAGCCTTCTTCCTTCCTCTTCTTTGTAAATTTTATGGCACCTAATCCTCCTCAAGATCACATAACGGCCAAGAACAAGTCAAATATAATAAATACAGACTTGAAAGATTCAATCCAAACTCGGCGCTGATTGCATCAGCAATCTTCAAAAATTATTCAGGACAAAACACGTCCGAATATGTCTATGGTCTCGACGAGACTTACCCCCGGTAACCGTGTCAAATTAAAATAAAAATAAATAGTAATAAGTTATTTCGTGAATGGATATCCATCTGTGTCAAACGCAGTGCACGGACACTGCGTTTTAAGCACGCCCGGCGCCGGGGATCGACTCGCAACGGTGGCGGGATTCGCGTCCGCTTCTCCCACGTTGCAAGGCCGGCCAACTTCGACTCCCCGGCTAAAGTAAAAGATAATCGCATGCTTTAATGGGCTTGGAACCCTTAAGGGAAAGTCGTTCGGCTGATTCGATTCAGAGTCGTAAATCAATGAGACCCTTTCGTCGGGACTGAGATCCGATTGAGCCTGATGATCGATCAAATGATGCTTTTGCTTGAACCGTGACTGACCCATTTCGCAAAAACCCTTCGCGAATAAATTGTTATTGATCTTCAACTTCGTGATGTTCTCGTTTTGGTATGCCGTCACCGCGATAAATTCCGTCTCCTTGAAAGCGAACAACGCGGTTGAATGAGTAAAGAGCTCGTTGTAGTTCTTCGCATCGAAGCAACGAACTATCCAGATCCTAGGAACGTATTTGTACATCGATGTTAATACCACGTTATTATTGGGGTCGTTGATGTTGTTCGTGAGCTTCAATTTATTGAAGCTGATCGGATTGTCCATCCAGTGGCTCCCCGTTGCCAGACTCGGGATGCTTCTATAGCCGAAAAGCTGTTGCGGCTCTGCCGGCCCCGCAAAGCTCCAGTCACTCATATTGCTGTTCTCGCCCCCGTTCTGGTATCCACAGTAATTGTGACGGCGATCGGAGGCCGGTGCTATCTCCATGAGGACATAATAATTCTCACGTTTCTCCAAACCGTTTACATTTATTTGAACGGACGGAAACATGCGCCGACCGCTCTTGGTAATTATCATTTCTGTATTATTCTCGGAGAATTGCTGCCAAAAATTTCAATTAAGCAGCTCCACGTTGACTCCGCGCGGCAATGGGGGTTGAAATACCCATTCGCTTGAATTCATCCTCTCACCTAATTTACGTTGTAGAGCGATCGGTCACTGCGCGAAGAGTGGCGATGCCAGTTGCATATTCAGTTCCAGGAGCATCAGTGCATTGTATAGATCTTGAAGAAACATCGGTGATCGACGGGTGATCGACGTGTCTTCTCCGATACCGTCGGTGTAAGGTATAATGCAAACACGGAACCGGTCAGAACGAACGTCCAAATCACGTGCAGTTGTAGAATGGAACTGAGAAAACCGATTCTCGCCTACCAGTGACCTACCACAAAACGGGATCAGTGCAATCTGCCGAACTAGGCAAACTATATGTGTCGTCGGTCGTTCGGCGCACATGAGACAACTGTGTCCATAAACTTTTTGTCCTTTCTGCCGTGATTCACAAAAAGTAATATATAAGGTAACAAATAACGTTCACGTGATAATTTTAAATGCCATAATCACACTAATCTGTTGAGCCAGTTAAAATAAATATTAACTCATTACGCGTTGTTAATCCATTTGTCGTAACTTTCTCTTTCTTTAATCCTTTAGGGGCCACACATCGATCCCGTTGGAGTAAAATGTTACAAGTTATAAGGTAGTCTTAAAAGACGACCCTGATGAAAGTTTTTTAGTTTTTTTAGTTTTTAATTGTTTTTTTGTTCTTTTTTTAAGTACATAATTATGTACACAGGCCCCTAAAGGATTAAAAATGTTCAGATACTGTCTGTTCCTTTTCCGGGTAATCTCAGTAGAGACATCCTGCACTTCTTCAAGCTTCTCATATATTATACATATTTGCCTTTCCGCTGAATCTCGATCAGTCGAATTCAAGATATTAAGATTCTCTAATAATTCGATAATATTCCAACAACGTTCAGACGAAGGAATTATTAGATTAATGTGTGTACAAATGGCAACAACTGGCTTCTTTTATGTACATTTTACATTAGTGATATATATTGGCGATATTTAGACCCTGATAAAAATATGTGCACGGAAAAAACGGTTTTGCTAAAGTATCTAAAAATTTAGCTAAATATACATCTAATATCTGAAAATAATTTTGTTACACCATTAAAATAATTATAGTAAGTCGCTGAAATATGATTCTGTAAAAAAAATTGACATTTTAGCAATCAGTTCTACATAATTATTTTGATGGATCAACAAAATTATTTTCAGATCTGTATCTAGCTAAATTTTTAGATACTACGAGTACAAAATTCGATTTTGTGAAGCGCAAACGAAAGCCAGACTTGCAGAGTTTCTTATTCACGCATCATGGAAATGCACGCCTTTAATCTACACATACGGAAAGAACGGTTTTCTGTTTAAAAATAATTTTGTTGCACCATTAAAATAATTATAGTAAGTCGCTGAAGTATGATGATAATGCTGTACAAATTTTGATATTTTAGTAATTAGTTTGATTGTTTTACATAATTATTTTAATGATGCAACAAAATTATTTTCAGATCTATATCTAACTAAATTTTTTGATACTTCAGCAAAACCGTTCTTTCCGTGCACTATTCTTCTGTATACTCTTTGCAAATATAGAAAGAAGATATCAAAAAATAAAAATGCGTTAAGTCATTACAATGTTAAATTTACGTAAAAATCCATGTACACGGAAAAACTCGAGATTTTTCTCTCTCTCTCTAACGAAAACTCACGTTTTCACGCCAAATCGCGTGTTACGATATCGTATTAAAACTTATAGCGTTTTCGATTTGCGACTCAAACCGACTTGGGTCGCATCATGTATACAGGATTCTAGCATCACTGACGTGGAATACATACATATCTATGTATGTATTCCACGTCCATTGATGCGACCCGAGTCGGGTCGAGTAGTAAATCGAAAACGCCATTATAATAAACGACTGTTTCGGCCGAACTTCAACCGATGACATAATGTGCGCCTTTAAATATTAAAAAAAAAATACATAATTATACTCAATGTATACAAAATAGAAAACAATAGACGTTTAGCTTGTACACGTAAGTGAATCTCGCGTATCATTAATGTATATTATAGAAGCGTACTTAGCGCCATTTTTTTCACCATTTTTAAAAATAACATTTACGTGGTATCATTAACAAAACGATATTTTCACAAGCTAGTACTATTCAGTATATCCGCTGTAATCTACTTTTCATTAAAAAGTACTCTTTCGTGAATATACTGTATCTATTAATATCTATTAATAAATTTTATATTTAGTAAAAACACAAGATATGCTATCATTTATAAAAACTTATTTAACCGATAAGCTTAAAGATGCAGTTAATTATATGGATTTAATTTTAATTGTCATATACAAATTATTTAATAAAAATTCGAACAACTTCCACTTAAAAATGATTAAATGTCTAATACAAAATCTAAATTTGTAGAATATAAAGTTTATCTTTAATTTTGCATATAATAGAAAAAAGAAAATATCTTATTGATTATTTCGGCTCGTGCGGAAGGAAATTATTTAATTTTCAGATCCAATTAAGGTATAAAGGTACCTATATATCCGGACATTTAAGAATAAGTAAATGTACCAATAGCTGGACACGTACCTATGTCTGGATAACTTTAAAAAAATATAAATTTATGGAAATAAACGTTTGGATACCATAACTAAAGTTTCAAATTGCAAGAAAAAATATTTTTATCTTTGATTTTAATTCGCGTTATATTTATAAATAATAAAGGTGTCCAGATATAGGTACCTACATATGTCCGGGTATTGGTACTTTTAACTTAATTTCTAAATGTTGAGCAAGACATAATATATTAACTTCTTAATGGCTAATTAAGAAGATATTCGACTTTGAAAATGCGACGCGTGAAATTCGACTATTGTAAGTCCGCATTAAAATTTTTTTTGAAAGTTCTAGACGTTCTGATAAGAGTTCCGTTTTTTAGGACAACTAAGAATTCTGAAAGATCGACTATGAAAGAAAGACTATGATCGAAAACGATCCGGTCACTAGTTAAGAAAATATTCGACTTCGAAGGTCTGCCGTAAACGTCATTTGCATAAGTTTTGATAATAATTTTTTAAAACAATTCTAAGGTTTTGGAATGTTTTACTTATCAAGAACTCTAGAACTTTTCGAAAGGAATCAAATAAGCTACTTAGAACTATTCTGATTTAAAATCACTTTTATTTTTTTTTGTTTCTTGAAAAAAATTAAAACATTTTTACTTTTATCAGAAACTCTAGTCGGCGTCAAAAGTCTTCAAATGAGCTATTCAGAACTATCCCGGACGAATCAATGCGTATCCCAGGGCCCCCTCTCCAACGCGAAAAACGCGCCGCGAAGGACACCTGCGGGGTTTTAATCGGTAAGAATCTGACACTCCCCTCGCCTGGCTCCCGAAGGCGGGGGGGTCTTCCCCCTCTTACGGCGAAAGGGCTACCGGTCAGTAATGGCCGGTAGATTTCCCCGCATTAAAAAAAAAAGCTATTCAGAACTATTCAGTTTTGAAGTTAGGTGTAAAGTTAGCACCTCATTGTTTTAATTACCTTTTTCATAGTGTTAATCGCCGGAACTCTTTTTATAAACATAAAAATACTCCTATACTCTTCGAAAAGAAGCTGGAACTCTAATCAGAACTATCGAATTTTATAGAAAAGGTGCCAACTTCACACCCGACGAAGATTTTGATAATAAAATTTAAATAACAATTTTATAAATTTTGTAATTTTTTTTTATTTCAACCATTCCAATGTTAATCAATTTTTAATTTAATAAACACTAATTTAATGAACTAGACAACATAATAATGATGAAAAAGCCGTTTGCCGAATGGAAGAACAGTGCTCCCCGAAAAAGCAAAAACCAAAAAAAAATTCTTGACACAAAAAAGTATGATTTTAATCAGAATGTCGGTAATTTTGTGATTTTATTACAAAATTCCCTATCATTAAAAGCAGAATCCCACATCTATTTAGTACTGTATTAGATAAAAAAGAAATATATTGTTAGCTGTCTGCAAATTGTTCATCCTCTGACATACTCAAATACTTACCTACATTGGAAACAATTAAAGATAAACAAACTTAAAAATATATCGATAGAAAGTATATAAGACCATGGATAAAATCTAAACTTCAGGAATTCCCAGAAAATTAAGAAGAATTAGAGTATCACCAAGTTAAAATGCTTGATTTTGCTTCAATTTATATAGAGAAAAGACTACCAAAGTTTAGACTTTATAAAAAGTTATATACATATTGTTGACCCCGAGATCAGCTGAGCCGTTGAATCGTCAAAATAACGGATTTCTCAGATAACCGATTAGGCCAGCGGATTTTTGGACTCTTTACCGAAGTTCGAGAAATTTCTTAGCTGGGCGAGAATAAAATCCCAAACTTCCGAGTGCGATTAAACAAATAAAAAAGTTTTAGTAATACAAAAGTTAATACAAAAGATGTTCAAATTAATTAGTAGAAAAGGATAATACAATAATATCGTGTTATAAATACATATGTGCATATGTGCGTGCCGTAACGTGGAAATTAGCCCGGTGTAACTAAAGCGTATCTTTTACGCGAGATATACGGATTGAAATAGGAAGAGTCGAGTGTCCGTAATAAATTGCCGTAACATATGCCCGAGGCATCGTTAGCGTCATAGACGAGAAGGTATTGTTGTACGAGATGACTGTTGTGCGCGATTAGACACACGTCATTGGACAAGGACAAATTTGTATATCTAGGCTGACTTACGTCAGCTTTTTTCCTTTTATACGGAGATGCAGCTTCTTTCCAGGAGCATGGAAAGCATGTGCGCTTTCTGGAGAGATTTGTGCGCGCTTTGGATCGTGTAGACGTGGCTGAACCTCGCTACTATCGTTATTGCATGTAATTGCATTTTTCACTGGCAGGAAGCTGAATGTGCGACACGGCTGCTGCGTACTGAGCAAGCTCGAGCCGAAAACCAGTTGTTAATCGTTTAGTCCTCACGTGCAGACAAGAACACTTCTCTATGTTGGTTGCGTATTCTTGTGCGATTCGCATTAATTGGAACTACCGTTTACTTTCTTCATTTTTGCTAGAATATTATTAAGTTCGTGTAAAAAATTTCTCTTCCCATTTTTAAGAAAAATTATACTTATCTGAATTTTTCGAAAAAACAAATAAAAAAATTATTTTCTGAATAAAAGAAGCATAGTCAATGATAACTATTTTAGTTTGCTAAAAGTGCTACAAAAATGTATAACTTTACTTTTAACTTTATTTGACAGATACGCCAAATCTTTTGCACCCACGTTAATAATAAGATTCTACTGTATTATCTCGCAATTTCATATATGTATGTGTATCTATGTGCATCCACTAATAATTATATTTAAAAAAAAATAGATTTTTTGTATTAAATACACACAGGATGTCTCTTGAATAAAGTTCCGATAACAAATTATTTAAAGTAGACTTTCCTTTTGCGAAACGTTAATTAAAAATTTGCAATTTATGTCCAAGCAATTCAATACCAGTGTATTTAAATTTAATTAATTTCATCTAAAAATACTTTCTTGTTATTTTAACGAAAAAATTTTTTAAAGCTTATAAGAAATATTGGTTAAAATTTGATATAGCAATATAGTAGGATATCCTGTGTATTATTAATATGTAAAATATAATGTTTTATAGGTATATATTATAATGTTAGAGCTATATTACTATGAAAAGTAAGGTAAAATTTCTACATTGCGTACGATAATAGCGCATTGTAATCGATTTTTATAACTATTTGTAATTTTCCACTAAGCAATATTATTTTGTGACTTTTTCTATCAAAAGATTTCTAATTAAGCGATGTTGGAAACGTTCTCTAGCGTCTTATTTACGCAGAAAAAGTATTCGTTCCTGAGAGCGTGATGTGAGAAACACCAGCTTCGTTGATAAATTAAAGAGAAATTGAATAGACTCCGGAAGCGTCGAGGGTAATCGTGCAAATCCGATAATTCACCGATTTGATTAATGAATTCGTGTCAGTCGATTAAAGACGAAACGCTTTGTTCAATCTGTTCCGGTCAATCTGGAGACCGCAAATTAGCGCGCCTATGAAATCGACAACAATGGTGCGTTGTAAAAAAATTTCTTGGCACTTTCGTTGACTTTCCCGGAGATTTGCTCTAAACGACATACCGCACCGATATTAGTGTACTATTTTCTGTGACATTATTTATATTTACGATTGGCACGTTTTCATAATTTTAATCTTAAATTATTTCCTCTGTAGTTCAATATTCAATATCAATTCTATATTTTACATAATAGATCCGATTTTTTCTCGCTTCTTTTGCAAGTATTCTCTTATCATTGTATAAACTGTTGAAATCAAACTTACTTAATCATGAACTCTACTCTTTTCATAACAATAAAATTTTATAAAGAACAATCTCTCCAAAAGAACCGATCAATTTAGTTTCGGACAGCGTGCCTATTGATCTCATCCACACACGAGGCTGTACTGTTACATGTACACATCTGCGCCTTTTACACGCGACATCCGTGATTCTGCTTAATTGGCGTTTTGAAAAGAACTTTTCCAGTAGAATTGTCTCACTGACCGTGCGACCGCTTTCTCGTTTTGCAGAAAGGCCAGACGAAAGGAGAAGGATGCGGGAACGTACGCCGACAATGGAAGAAACAGTGATTATTTATTACGTGGACAAAGAGAAGACGCATTATCGGATAAAACTTAAAAAACCGCCGGGAAGCGTCACTCTAGCCGATTTCAAGGTTTATTTAAATTGACCAATTTACAAGTACTTTTTCAGGACAATGGACGATGAATTTGGGTAAATGTCAACACGACACACACACACACGCGCAGGCGCGCACGCGCGCACGCGCGCGCACACACACACACACACACACACACACACACACACACACACACACACACAGGTAAACTTGTAAATTGGGATACATGAAAAGAATAATTATTAAAATCTGTATGTGATATATTTGTTAGTCTTTAATTGCGATTGAGAAAGTCATTAGTTTCAACATTTATACTTATACAAAGCATTTTATCTATTCTAGTGAGATGAAAAAAGAGATAGTCGATGACGATGATCATCTGCCACTCTCTGCCAACGGCCGAGTTGTCTCTTACGTAAGATTTAAAAATATCTTTTTTAATAAATACTATTTAAATTCCTACAGCTTGTTATGACAAAATGGAAATATTATATGAAACGATACTTTTGTAATACAGTTGCAATCCGCTAAAGGTAGCAATGTCTCCGATGGTGCGTCTCGATGTACAGACCCTATGACACATAGTGATGATAGTGATAATGTAGATCATGCTGCATCTCCAATTACCAAAAAGGAAGCACTAAAAATTTTGATTGAGGCGCTCGAGGCAGAGCCTAAAAAGAAATTGCAAATTTCGAAAATATACGATTATGCTGAAGAGAATTATCCGAGATTTATTAGAAAAATTAAATGGAAAGACAGACTAAGAAGAGAACTTTCAGATAAAGATAACAAACATTTATTTAAATTAGGAAGAAGAGGACCAGGACGAGGTCGATATTGGATATTACAAGGTGAGTACATTCAAAAAATGTTCACTTTCTAATACGTTATGATATATTGTTATCAAAACTACTTTATCTCTATTACGATGTTCCGCGCAAAAATTGGATAAGATAAAATATATTAAGAGTATTCATAAGTTTTCACATTTAAAGTCTGACTCTGCGTCTCTTTCTAACTGTCCCCCTCCCTAGAAATAGACCAAGAGTGAGTTTAATCGGAGAATCGCGTTAATCGGAAACTGTGATATCGGGCCTAACGACTGGTTGAAAGAAAAAAGTCGGACGCGATCAACTACCGTGGATTCGCGTACCGCGTTGAAAAGCGATAAGTGCGTACCTTGCAATTTTGCGCTACGACGCACCGTTCGCGCGAGACACGCTCCATCACCTTCTTTCCATTTCCGCGATGCGACGCGCCGCCGCGCTCCGTCGCGTTATCTTGTTCGGCGATGGGAAATTACTCTACGGGGGCGCCTTCTTGACTATATGGCCTAGTTTACACCAATCGCTTGATATGCGTATCAACTAGTGAATAACTAGTAAACCAGTGGAATTGTCTCACTGACCGTGCGACCGCTTTCTCGTTTTGCAGAAAGGCCAGACGAAAGGAGAAGGATGCGGGAACGTACTCCGACAATGGAAGAAACAGTGATTATTTATTACGTGGACAAAGAGAAGACGCCTTATCGAATAAAACTTAAAAAACCGCCGGGAAGCGTCACTCTAGCCGATTTCAAGGTTTATTTAAATTGACCAATTTACAAGTACTTCTTCAGGACAATGGACGATGAATTTGGGTAAATGTCAACACGACACACACACACACACACACACACACACACACACACACACACACACACACACACACACACACACACACACACACACACACACACACACACACACACACACACACACACACACACACACACACACACACACACACACACACACACACACACACACACACACACACACACACACACACACACACACACACAGGTAGACTTGTAAATTAGGATACATGAAAAGAATAATTATTAAAATCTGTATGTGATATATTTGTTAGTCTTTAATTGCGATTGAGAAAGTCATTAGTTTCAACATTTATACTTATACAAAGCACTTTTTCTATTCTAGTGAGGTAAAAGAAGAGATAGTCGATGACGATGATCCTCTGCCATGCTCTGCTAACGGCCGAGTTGTCTCTTGGGTAAGATTTAAAAATATCTTTTTTAATAAATACTATTTAAATTCCTATAGCTTGTTATGACAAAATGGAAATATTATATGAAACGATACTTTTGTGATACAGTTGGAATCCGCTAAAGGTAGCAATGTCTCCGATGGTGCGTCTCGATGTACAGACCCTATGGCACAGTGATGCTAGTGATCTACACGACCGTGTAGATCATGTAACTCCACTTACCGCAGAGGAAATACGAAATATTATAATTAAGGCGCTCGAGGCAGCCCCCAGAAAAAAACTACAAATTCGTAGTATAAATATTTCGAAAAATATCCGAAGTATATTGGAAAAAGTGTGCAAGTAGAAACCTGCATTGCTTCCTTTAAGTTTTTAAGAGTGCAAGTAGAAACTTGCACATTGCTTCCTCATAGTTTTTAAGTGTGCAAGTAGAAACTTGCACATTGCTCCCTCATAGTTCTTAAGTGTGCAAGTAGAAACCTGCACATTGCTTCCTTTAAGTTTTTAAGAGTGCAAGTAAAAACTTGCCAAGTAAAAACTTGCACATTGCTTCCTCATAGTTTTTAAGTGTGCAAGTAGAAACTTGCTCATTGCTTCCTCATAGTTCTTAAGTGTGCAAGTAGAAACCTGCACATTGCTTCCTTTAAGTTTTTAAGTGTGCAAGTGGAAACTTGCACATTGCTTTATTATAGTTTTTAAGTGTGCAAGTAGAAACTTGCTCATTGCTTCTTCATAGTTTTTAAGTGTGCAAGTAGTAACCACAGACATTTTAAAATAATTAGCTTTAAATAGTTCGTTTAAAATAAAACCCTAACAAAAATTGTCTTAAAACTTATATTAATCCGATTCGCCTTAATCTACCGTAAGTTATTGGATGGATAGCCGATCCTCAAAACTGATCCTCAAAAAATTTAAATTCGACGTTTTCGAACATAAGCAACACATTGGTATCGAAAACTCAAAAAACAATTTTTACTTCGGTCTTTTCTACCCCTATTTCATATATAATTCTTTTAAATTCGGTTGATTAGACTTAGCTTTATATGCGATCAAAATTATGGACCTTTGATCGCGTATAAAGCTGGTTCTAATCAACCAATGTCATCAAAAACTCCAAAAACAATTTTTACTTCGGTATTTTCTACCCCTATTTCATATATAATTCTTTTAAATTCGGTTGATTAGACTTAGCTTTATATGCGATCAAAATTATGGACCTTTGATCGCGTATAAAGCTGGATCTAATCAACCAAATATTAAAAAATTATATATAAAATAGGGGTAGAAAAGACTAAAGAATACAATAAAATTTGAAATAAATCGATATCTCAATATTTGCGGAAATTAGAGCAACCACGGACATTTCTAAAAAAAATTAAAATTTTTTTTAAAAAGGACTCCTTTACCGATCATCGCCAAATTCAATACCAACCTTCCTTGAACGAGACTCTATCGATTAAAAAAAAAACAGCCCAATATCTCAATATTTGCGGAAGTTAGAGCAATCACGAACATTAAATCTGCACATACACACATACAGACATGCGATTTTAATGCAATATTTCGACATTTTAGAACACTCTGAACATATTGGCAGAAAAAACTCAAAAACCAATCTCTTTGTTGGTTTCTTCTACCCCTATTTCATATATAATTCATTTAAATTTGATTGACTAGACCCAACTTTATGCGCAATCAAAGGTTCATATATGAAATTCATGAAAACAAAGCTTCCACTATGAGGAAGCAAAATAGGGGCTTTTATTCAAAAAATAAAGCTGACCTTGCAATTTTTTAACGCCTCCACTTACAAAAAATGTACACACTATGTAATGACCCCCTCAAAATCATGCAACTTTTGTATACAGTGTTTCTTAAGTGATGTCGAAAACTTCGGAAAGTAAAAAGAAGGCATATACTGAAGCAAGAAAAATAATAAAAATATTAGAATCTAATTAGTATCTATTTCTAACACCGTCATTACACTTATCTCACTGTTACGATCGCATATATTGCATTTTTTGTAACAAAATCTTTTATTCTCTCGTCAGATTAGGGCTATGGTCAGCGTGACGCTACAAATGCTTTGGAGCGTTCTTCTTCTCTTTCTTTTTTGCTTCAAAGCATTTGTAGCATCACGTTGACCGTAGCCTAGATAACAGTAAATATAATATCCATTTAACTAAAGAATTGTTACATATTAGTGAATAGGAAAATTAATGTATGCGGACATGTAACATTGAAAAACCGGCGTAAGGTTTTTCAATATGTCGCAGACAAACTATAGAAAAGCTTGCAAATATCCATACCCATTTATATTTGTTAAAACTAACAAAATAATTTGAAGACCATTCAACATAATACCGAAGTCTTAAAGTCATTTAAGAAATATCATGTACAATTATCATTTATAAAATGTCTCTAATTTATCAAAATTCTGCAGCTGAAAATTTTATATAATTATATTTAATAAGCAAAAAATCCATATACGTATGTATATATACGTTTTATCATGTAATAAAACGCACGCGGGAGATTCCGGTTGTAAATAATAAATTTATATGACAATAAGTCAAGATAAACAATGAAAAAGTATAAGAGCGAACTGCCTGTTATATTATAAAATTAGTCTCTTATAACCGATCTAAACACGACTAAAGGTAATAATCCATTATACAAATAACTTTCTTAAAATTAACTATCTTCCTCTCTTACTCATTATAAGCAGTGAAACAAACGTCTGAATCAGCATTCAAATATGCGTCTTTTGATCCTCTAAGAAAGCGTAAAATTTATTAGGAAAACATGAGCGAGCAAAGGTATCAAGACACGTGTTTCAACTCTCGTCTAACTTCTTAGCCTAATTATCTCGGAGAAAGTGTAAAAATGAAAAGATCGTTAGCTAAATTACGAGAGAATTATTAGGAAACGCACAGACGCTTCTCGCCGTCTCACAGTAGGCCAAAACGGCAATCTAGCTGGACAAAAGTCGATTTTCGAAGATTACTATTTCTTAAAATAAATAATTATATTTATAAGAAAGACATCTGAGATAGTTCATTTTCTACAAAATATTTACTATTTATACTTCTAGTTGTGTTATAACAATCGTTTGAATAAGTCGTATAAATGTAATCTCAAACACGCGGCAATGTCCACCTTCGCAGATTCTCCTCTGGGAACGATCTTCGTTACGTGTCAGCCGGCGGGTCAGTCGGCGACCTCGTGAGTCTCGTCTTGTGCCTCGTGCGTATCTCCATCCCTCGGGCTAGCTGCTGTGGTACCAAGTCACCATCACTTACGCTGAACGTAGGTGTTACATTGTTAATAGATTGCCAATAGATGCCCGGTTTCTTCACCGTCGGATATATTTATCTTTAGGATTTTTTTTGCTACTAAGGTATTTATATTCTTTGTATATGTTGACAGGACTCCCATTACTGAATTTTGCAGCTTAACTATATTCTAAATGTCGAGTTACTGGTACTCGATGCGAGAATCAAATGGTTTTCATGGGCATAAATCATCGCTTGCGAACAGATGATGAATACATTAAGTTAGACGATAAAAATCATGACAAGGGGCCGACTCCATCTCGTTTACCTATGGGTCTAGTTTCGCAAGTGCCCTTTGAGCATATGCACTCGATTTGTATAGGTACCGTCAAAAAATTATTGACTGCATGGATTACTGGAAAGTATAAAAAAAAATAGAATTATCAAATCAAAATGTAGATATAATTTCAAATCGACTTCAACGTATTGAACGGTATTGTCCGCGAGAATTTGCGAGAAAGCCAAGATCATTGGCTGATTATAAAGATTATAAGGCAACTAAAGGTCGTCAATTTGTTTTGTACACTGGACCAGTCGTTTTGCAAGGTGTTATGGAAAAACAAGGTTAAATGCATTTTTTACTTTTTCATGCGGCGATACGTGCATTGACGTCACTCACCGATTTCGCAAACATTGTTGTTTTTTGCCAAGCTTGCTTTAGAAAAATTTGTTGAAAAATGTCCTCAATTGTATAAAAGCACTTTTCTCTTGTACAATAACATTCATGCATTGTTACATTTAACAACAAATGTCGAAATTGTCGAACGCCTAGGACCTCTGGGCTCTTTCTCAGCTTTTCCGTATGAAAATAATATAACGTTCTTCAAGAAATATAGAAAACCTCATCGTCCTCTGCAACAATTTTTCTATAGAGAAGCTGAGAAAGAAGAACGAGAGAAATTAAAACCTGTAATTGATACCGATAACATTAAATGTTTTGGAAGCACGACGAAGGTCCTTTATCTTTAGAATTTTTAATGCATGGTTCTCAATATAAAAATGTAGGTAACTTTTATAATTAAACAAATTTCAACGAATCTTTGTATTTAAAAAGTTTAACTAAAAATTGCAGATTTTTAAATCTTTTCTACGAAAATATTTTAATTTTTAATTTAAATTTATAAACAATCTGTATATGTACCTATAGAAGAAAGTCTTCTATTATAAGATACCACATCTATTTTGCGTGATTGCCGGAAGTTATGTGCTTTAACTTTCACAAATTTGGAGATATTGATCTATTTCTAATTTTATTATATTTTTCAGTCTTTTCTACTCCTATTTCATATATATTTTTTTAAGATTTAGTTGATTAGACCCAGTTTTATCAAAGGTCCATAATTTTGATCGCATATAAAGTCAATTGTATGTCTAATTAACCGAATTTAAAAGAATTAATTTTTTAATCGATAGAGTATCATGTAAGGAAAATTGGGATTCAATTTGGCAATGATCGGTAAAGCGGTTCTTTTTAAATAAAATTTTGAGTTTTTATAGAAATGTTCGTATATGCTTTCACTTCCGCAAATTTGGAGATATCAATCTATTTCTAATTTTATTATATTTGTGACGATACGCGTATTCGTCACTAGCGCTACGGCCCTGACGACCACCTAGCGCCTATCCAACGTGCACTCCTGTGCCCGAGCGGTGGGACAGCCCGAGCGGTGGAGCAGACCGAGCAATGGGGCAGCCCCCACCGCCCTCACTCGGGGTATAAATAGGGGACTCGAGCCGACTCAAGTCACCAGTCCTGTCCGACTCCTGCTTCCGACACGACCGCTCTCCGAGACCGCTTTCTAGGTTGGGTGCCCCCAACCTCGTCCTCCGTACAGGGAACGGGTGCCCCCGTTCTCACCTGGGTGCCCCCAAGGTACGGGCCTCCCCAACTGGGTGCCCCCGGTTGGTATTACCTGCCCTTTCCTGCCTCTGGGTCGGGCGCCCCCGACCCCTTCCGCCGTACGAAAGACGGGTGCCCCCGTCTTCGAGCCGGGTGCCCCCGGTGTACGGGCCGCTCAGTCGGGCGCCCCCAACTGAGCTCCTGACCGTCCTACCTGATAGATATAAGCCGCGCCTCCACGAATCCGTAAGGCCACCGGGCCTCCGTGCTTGTCCGCGAATCCGTCTCTGCTAATTGTGAACTCGTTTACTCAAGGCAACCGCGCGCCTCCGTAAATTCAATCCCAACCTTCCTTACATGATACTCTATCAATTAAAAAATATAATTCTTTTAAATTCGGTTAATTAGACTTACAAATGGCTTTATATGCGATCAAAATTATGGACCTTTGATCGCATATAAAGCTGGGTCAAATCAACTAAACCTTAAAAAATTATATATGAAATAGAAGTAGAAAAAACTGAAAAATATAATAAAATTAGAAATAGATCGATATCTCCAAATTTGCGAAAATTAAAGCATAAACAAACATTTCTGCAAAAATTCAAAATTTTATTAAAAAAAGAACCCCTTGATTATTAGCAATTTTTATTAATTCTGTTGTATTCTTCAGTTTTTTCTACCCCTATTTCATATATAATTCGTTAAGATTTGGTTGATTAGTTCTGGGAGTTATAAAAATTTCGGTAAATTTGGCACATACACACACACACACATATATACACACATACATACAGACATTTTTTAAAATTGCAATTTTTCGACGTTTTAGAACATTCTGAACACATTCAAAAAAACAAAAAAAATTTTTTTTACGAAAACAAAGCTTCCTCTATGAGGAAGCAAAAACGTCAAATCATTACTCTAGCAGCGCTTGAGAAATAAAGTATTCTGCTTATATTGAAACTTCAAATTAGATAAATATAGACTATATAAAGAAAGGTATATATTTTTTAATTCCATTAACAAATCTTATAATAGTTTTTTTAATAATATAGCGGTGTTGTTTTTTTTCCCCCAAGTCAAATTGCCTTTTTTAATAATTTAATCGCCCGTATATGAATTCAAAATTAATAATGAATTTAAGTACAATGATAGTGCTATTTCCGCATATATGCACGAAAGTATTTCATCTTCTGCCGATTGCGATGAGTTAAAAAACAATACCTCACAATATAGTAAAGAACCCCGTACGCATGACTCATCTAAAGAAAATACGTGCTCTAGTATTTTGTATACTTCGGGAATTTTGGGAGACGTACTTGAATAATGGCACAAGGTTACTCAGTGGCTAGACCAACGCGTTTAATGATTATTTCAAGAAGACATTTCCAAATTGCGTCTTACGCTTTTTAGAGCATAAATGCTATAATAAATAATTGAACACGAAGTTTTTCGTGCCAAAAACGCAATGTAAAAACAGTCACTGTGTACTGTGTACATTTGTAAGTATAATGTGCCATAAAAACCGTTTCGTGACAACACTAAAAGTGTTACTCAGCGAAAATATAGAACACGACCCAGACGAGATTCATCCCAGCACCCACTTTCTTCGCAATTAAAATACTGTACTAATTATATGATTTTTATTACAGAGACAACAACCCACTTACTGATGACTTACTTAAATTACTCCCTTCTTATCTGCATTTGGAAGTAATTTACTTGTCCTGTGGTACCCTCACTGCTTCTATGTTAGAATTATTAGAGCAGTGCAAGAAGTTAAAAGTTATATTTTGACTCTATAACGATCAATATTTATGATAATTATATCATAGTAAAACAATTTCCTAAACTACAAGACACTCTCTTCTTATCTCCACTTGGAAGAAATATATTTGTGCTGTGGTACCCTCACTGCTCAGAGTTACTCACTTTAACCCTTTGGACCAACGGCTTAACATCTCTCCGAAAAACGGAGCCCAGTTTTCTCCGCACAAGGGCCTCAATCTTGCACGGAGGAGCGCAGCTTTCGGAAAAGCTTTGTTTTAATTAGACATTGGCTATCCTAAAATTAGGATTAGATTGTCTCCTTTTATTTTATAAAACATTACCAGTGCGGACTCTGTTCCTTGAAAAGATAGTCCCAGCACCCACCAGCGTAGCCGGTGCGGACTCTATCTTCAAAAGAAAACAGTCCCAGCACCCACTGGTTTGCGTATAAATTACCAAAAATCACGCGCGAATCTGCTTCAGAGTTACAGACCTTATATGATAAAGTTAATGTCGCGGTATTTTCACTGAAAAATTTAAATCGACGGCCCGACAAATTGTGGAACGATGTCCTCGTTCACCTCATTGTGCAAAAATTAGATCCGATAACGCATAAAGCGTGGAACGTAAAGTCGAGCGATACCGATGCCCCACAGTCATACGAAGATCTTTGTCGTTTTCTTAAATCTCGTATTCGCGCGTTAAAAGACTGCGATCGTTTCATTGACCAAAACCGCTTCGAAATCTGCGACCGCCTCGCGAGTGCACGCCGCCACCGCTCTCGCCAATGACTCGACTCCGTGTCCGTTGTGTAAAGTTCAACATTTTATAAATCTGTGTCCTGTGTTTATCAGCAAGAATGCGAGTCAGCGTCGTGAAACTATTAAACAACATAAACGTTGTTTTAATTGCTTAAGCGCTAAACATTCCGTCCAGAATTATCGAAGTAAATATTCATGTCGCGTTTGTCATAAAAAAAACATCATTCAATGTTACATGCTGACTTGAATTCTTGCTCCAGTTCCACGGAAACCGCAATCACTCAAGCTCGTCATCGAAGGAAACTGCGCTGCTTAATTGCTCGTCGCCTCAAATCTCTGATTCGAAATCTGAGGTAAATTCTCTGTTCGCCTCTGCGGCGACAAAAAATCGAATACCGGTCCTACTGGCGACGGCATGGGTCACGGTTCGTCCGGCCGCACCGCCGCGCGCCGTCGTCAGAACTTTACTCGACCAAGGCTCCAAGATAACGTTCATCTCGGAGAACTTGGCGCAAATCTTGCGAGTTAAACGCATTCGCATGCCGATTTCTATTTCCGCCGTCGGCCGAGTTCACGCCGGGACCTTTCAACACGCAACGTATATCTTCATTTCTCTGCGCGCGTCTCTCGTCCCGTTGTTCTCGACAACCGCTCTCATTCTAAAGTCCGTTACATCATATAGTCCGAAACGAAACGCGGATATTTCGTCACTCTTATCTCTCCGATCTACCGCTAGCCGACACGGATCTGACGAGTCTCGACCCCATAAGTCTCATTACTGGAGCCGATCTCTATAATGAGATTATTCTCGATGGCGTTCGCAAGCGTTATACGGCTTCAGAATATTTAGAAGCATTACAGACAGATGTATCAGAACCTGACTTGAGTACAATATTCGCCACTATAAGAAATACGGAACAATACTGGCGTATACCAAGGAGTAATTTAAGATGTATGATGCAAGAGTTCGGATCTGCGACATGGGTAACATAGAGTCCTGCCAAATGGGAAATGCTTGACTTAGTTGCATATCTTCGTCAAGTAAATGGATAGCCTGACGATTCGACGCCCATTAGTGTACTCGTTGCTAAGGATCCCGTGTCAACGTCAAGATTTCTTGAAACCAAATTCAAAGCATTCCTTGATTTTATTTGTTCCAAAGATAACCCGATCGGAAAAGTAGCACATTACTTCTGGCGACGAAAATACCAAGGTAGAGGTATACAACATTTTCATTTATTAATTTCGATTGAAGGTGCGCCAATTATCGGGAAATCTTCTGTTGAAGAAGTTTCTCAATTTATTTTGCAACACTAAGATGTAAAATGCCAGATCCAAAGATTTCACCATTGTTATACAGGCGAGGCAATACGCATCAACGACATAAACATAACGATTATTGTCTTCGTTCTAAAAAAGTAGGACGCAAAACGATTCGTGTGTGTCGTTTCGGGTTTCCTCGTCCTGTCACGAAAACGTTGATTTTGAAAGATGTCATAAGTTCGATAGCAGGTAGGAAACGATTGAAACATAGAAGTAGGCTTTACTATCTTCCTCGAACACATGCTGAGATCAATATAAATGATTATAATCCTATTCTTCTTACTGTATTAGAAGAAAATGTCGATATACAATATGTAAGTGAATCATCATGCGGGTGATTAAGAGCGAGGTTTAAGTCGAGAGTCGTTTTGATCGGGGCCCCGTGTACGTGTTGCGTAGCGATGAAAATTTTCGCCGATCGAAATGGCAGATGCGCGCACAAGTAAACCTTGAAATTTTCCTAGTCTTCAGATACGCTGCCTAATCCGTCAACGTGGCACGTGCGCGGAGAAACCGGCCCAAATTGCTTTACCACATTGGTATGAAACTGAGACGCGATCGGCTATGGTTGTTGCGTCATACGATGCGTGGAATTTCTTGTAAATAAAACCGGTGTCGGATCAAGTGGACCTCGGTTTTCACTCGGACAGTGTTTGCTAATCGCGATAAAATGTCACGTTCTCGAGTATTCAACGTCTATCTCACGGGATCGAGTCGGGAGGAGAGATTGGCGAAATTGAACGTGTACAAGCAGCAAGCGGCGTGGATGATTGGACAGGAGGAAACCGGCACACACGGGATGAAACATATCCAATTAATATTTGGTTTTAAAACTCAAGGCTATTTAGCCGCTATACAGAAACAATTACCCGACGGATTAAACATTCAGATAACCAAGGATCCAAAGGCAATGATTCAATATTGCAGCAACCAAGCCAAAAGAAACGGCGACATTTTCCACATGGGCGAAATACCGAATTACGATAAAAAAAAGGAGCAAGAGACAAACGCAATGTTGTTGGCGGCTCGCGAATGTTTATCCTACGAGGAGGCCATGAGGATGATTGAGCAAAAAAACATTTCCTATTACGTAATAAATTTCAAAAAATTGTCGGCATATTTTACAAATTACTTTGCCGAATCAGACAGATGCGAGTACGAACCTAAAGATTTCACGATACCGTTAATCAAACGGACGAAAAAGTAATCGATAGACAAACGTCTACGCCGCAAAGCAAAGCAGCAGCAACAGCTGCGCCGCCCACTGCAACAGGTGCAGCTACAACTACAACAGGTGCAGCAAGAGGTGGTCCAACCGCTGCGACAACTGCAGCTAACTTTTGTTACAACTGCAGAACCCCTGCAATGGCAGGAATGGCAGCCGTCCGAGGGCCGCAGTCGTAACCGTGCATGGCCTTATTAAATATATCGAAAACATGCGATGATGGCGCTGCCTGAATTAAAATTTTAATGAAAAAATAATAGTATTTTAGATGTAGTAATATTTTAGATACTTTAGTATTTTAGATGCTTCGTCTTCGATCTATTAAGATATCTGCCGCGTTTGACCGTTACAGTACTTGCAGGATATATTTACATATCGCAACGCTTGCGTAATAAATAATAACAATGTTTTAAAAGTGGATGGTAGTTTTACACAAGCTTAGCAGAAAAAAAAGATCGGATGGGTAACTTATACGCGTCAAACTTATATCCAACGCATCAGTACTTTCCTTACACGATAGCTGCATTATACTGTACATAAAAAATTATACATTTAAGATGACTAATAATGATAGCAAAGTAAAAGAGGATATTCATGTAAGAAACTTACATCATGAACCTAATAAAAATTAAAAGAAATTACTCAAACAGGGTTAAAAGCAACATGACATGGGATATACAAATATATCTACTATATATATTTATAGGTCGATATAAATCTGACGATTTAAGTAACATCTTACGAGGTACTGTCACTTATTTCGCGCTACCACATTGTTCTTAATACTAGCTTAATTAGAAATCGCATGCAGGATAATTTAGGAGTTCTTTAGCTAATTGTGAATTAAGTAATCGTATACTGTGCAATATTTCTATGTCAATTGCTACAATAATATCCGACGGGAGAAATCCATTTTTTAATAAACATGTAACGATGCGCCCCAAAACGCATCATTCCCGGCGAGCATCAGCCGGATGCCGCCCGGCCGAACACCCGCCGGGCGAGACAAGGCACGGTGTGCCCTTTTTAAACTGTCAATCTCGCGTATCAGTCCGCAAACGGACTTAGCGCGGCAACCGACTCGAAGCGCCGAGCGGTGCCGAAAACGGCCGAGAGCCACCGAACGCAATCGCGGCGTCGGGGCGCCGTACTTCCCGAACGCTCCACCGCTCCATCGCCTCCATCCCGGCGCGCGCGATTGCCGTCGCGTATACCCCCGCCACGCCGACACGCCACCGCGGGCGTATATAAACCGAGCAATGTTGCTAGGTTTTAGATTCCGCCGTGAGCCAGCAAACCGATCCGACCGATTCTCCGCTGCTCACGGATCCCGAAATCCCACAGTTGAACAACCAGGAGGTAGAGAGTATTCTCTGCCTCTGCCGAGTGAAGCATCTAGGCGATTGACTCGAACTTCCATACGAACACCTGTGACACCGGAGTGAACCAGGGTAAGAGAGTTCTTCTCTTACTCGCCAAGGGTCTTGGCCACCCGGTGCCGCCTCCCGCCTACACGAATCGATGCGCCAGGAAATAGAGAGTACTTCTCTATCTCCGCTAAGGGTCTTAGCCGCTCGATATCACGTCCAATCGCGATCCAGCGCCTTACGCGCTCACTGCCGGCGTTATCCAAACCTGCGATACCGCGTCACCCGCGCCGAAATACTTCAGCGAGCCCGCACGCCCGCCGATCCGCGAAACTCCGCGATCTCCGTGTATCGTCGCTTTACCAGGCGTCCGCAAGCCCCGTGATATCTGCCTATCACCGCCGTTGTAACCGCCTCCGCGATCTACTACCCGTTCCCATCGACTCCGCGATATCTGTACGTCACCGCCATTGTAACCGCGTCCGCGACCTATTACACGTATCCAGCGACTCCGCGATATCTGCATTTCACCGCCATTACAAACTGCGTCCGCGATCTATCACACGTAGCCATCGACTCTGCGATCACTGTAAACCGCCGCTATCGTAACAGCCGACCGCGATCTTTTGTACATATTCACCGCTCCCGCGAGCAACTCTATGTATTCACGCGTAATTGAATAAACCTTACTTTGTTTTGTTATATTTTAACCGAGTCTTGTGCCTTCCTCCGCGCCTACTCCGAACCCTGACCAGCCGCGAGCTAAATCCGCGCTTCGGAAGCTAGGTTGTTTTAAACATATGATCAGGGTATATATTTTATTTATAAGTGATAAACCTGCTTTTTTCGAGCGTTTGTGTTTCAAAGTTGATTTCCTTTTACAATACAAATCATTTACGTCTACGCCGCATTCATGTTGCTAGATTCATTGCTCGTTGTGTATATATTTTTGTTGCATCATTTCACCGTCATTTTCTTTGATGCAAAATTGTCATCGCGGTATTGTGCAAGACTAATGCGTATATACCACGCGGCAACCGTCCGTTTTGTAGCTGAGGGGTTAGTCATTCATTTTTTATCAACATTCGCCGAGTTATTGCAAAAAAAACTAAAATTTTGGTTCCCCAAAAAATAAAATTTTTGCGGTTTTTGCATTTATCTCGTTTCGATTAATAGATAACACTTTTTCGCTTCTGAAAAAGTAGTAGGACTTGAAAAAATGAAGAAAATGAGCGGTGTTCGTTCCGATTCGTCAAAAATTGGTTCCCCCTTCCCCACCCTCAAAAAGCTCTAGGTCTCATGATACGACAACTCAAAAATAAGCTTTTCTAAACACCCCCAACACGCCTAAAAAAAAATAAAAAAGTTCGGATCACTTTCATACCAGAATGTCTAATTTGACTGGCCTAAAACATGAAGAGGTAAACAAACCTCCGGAGTAAACATGCAACATACGATTCCTACACGAGTACTTTCAGAACATAAAGGGTTGGTCGTAGTTTGCAGGTCGCTCGAACCCTTTAAATGCGAAGTCATATGCAAAATCTCGATAATGCCCAAGTTGATCATGCTCGTGAAAAATACCAAACTGACGCTGTACATGGTAAACAGAGACCTAGCTCTTTCGTCCGCCCGTGCGCGAATCGGCGTTCGCCGTCCGCAACGGCGATAAAATAAACACGCGCGGCCAATTTTTTGAGTTCGAACTAGAGACAATAGACTTTATATCCGTCTACGTAATGTTCCAATTAGACCGAAAACATGAATTTTTTTATTTTGTTCCGCGACAAACAACCCTGTCCCGAGGACAGGCAATTGCGGCGCGCCGTGGCCGCATTTATGCAGCGCGTTGTCGTACGTGCACATGTGCATAACGTCGCGCGTGCTGTTAAGGCGCAGTCTCGTGTACCAAGTACTGGGAAAGATCGCCAGATGCAAAAACAAAGAATACCAGACGCATCTGTAGACACCGACCACTACAAGCTGGGCGATACGGGCCAAATTTCGAGCGATATACTTCGCGCACGAAATAAATCCCGTATTCAACTACCAAATAACGAGAAATATGTTCTCCAACGGTAGCGAGATGGCCTCCGCACATCGAGGAATGATACGACTGCGTCCATTGAACGCGAAACCACGTATGATTGATGATCTATAGTATACTGTCCGGTCACAATAGTTTAAGACCCGAAGCGAGACATTTTCAAACGTTCTGAAGGGTCATTGTGACGAACTTGCCGTGAACGCTGCAATTTCGAAGAAGAGCCGGTTAAACGCCGTAACGATTGCTTGCCTGGCGCACGGAAGGCCAAAAAGCCGCACCGAATGGCGCAGACTGCAGACTGCAGCTGCAATCGACCATCAGGCGCCGGCAGAGGAAAAGCGAGGACCGACCATCACGGACCAAATGGTGCTGACAACGCCATTAATCAAGCTGCGAAAATCATCAGGAACGTCGAGAAAGCGGTCCAAGGAAAAGCAGAAAAATGTTAGTGCAACGAGGTCAGGGCCTATCGACCTGACGCAGATGACGGCGAAGCGAGCCGAATAAACTCCGAGAAATACCGGCGAGCGAAAAAAGACTGTAGCGTCGAAGTGAGGTGCAATAAACAGAAATTTGTGCAAAGTGGCGCGAAATAAGATTAGGGTTTAATTGTAATTTGCGAAAAGTTAACAATATTGGTGTAAGACATTGATGGTGCGAAGATTAAATTGGTATTTTCAAGATAATGATAAGTTGCGAAAATTAAGTTTGTAAGGGCGGGATTATTGCGTTGTGCGATATGAGCGTACATTAACGGTATAAAATTTAGTTTTGTTTTGCGAGATTCAAATTTAGAATTGCGACATAAGTTTATTTTCCTTTCTCTTTTCTTCGGATTCCGAAACAAGAAACGGGTAAACATATAATAAAGTTTACTTACAAATTTACATAATAAGCCGTATGTACGAGATTATAGGATAAGGTTATTTACAAGGTTAAGTAGGTGCGAGATTACCCGGAAATGGCGGTAATACCGACAAAACGATTAAATTCCTGACTGCGTGCGGAAAAATAAATTCGGCAATAAATCAAAAAATCATCGTATAGCAAGATTAAGGATCAGTAAGATCCATAGAGAGCGCGATAGGCGATCATGAGAAATAAAGATCATGAATATCGAGTAATAAAAATTTGATATTTTCCTATCATCATAAGTTTTATTTCCCGAAACAATTCGCGAAAATCCAAGATTTCAACGTAACCGAACGGACGATTTTCTGTATCCGATATACACGACCGCTCTGAAGTCGTGTTTCGCAAACCCGGTTCGACACGCGCGAAACGTAATATATCATATCGACACGCTTGAGGAAGTGGAGGACGATGACAAAACAAGGCGAATCATAAGATTCCTCGTCGTGCTCTATGCGTCGTGGGCGTACTCACAATTGCTCACCCGCGAAAAACTATCGAGCATAGAAACGAACAGGATAACGCAACGTTATTACCTGCGTTATGAAAGGGCCTTTAAATTACGGTCTTTTTTACACGAATTCAAATCCCACCCATTGAAAGAACTTTGCGCCGTAGCACACCATGTACTTTCGCCGGAAAAAATCGCGCGAGCCATCCTCGAGCCCGACACACCGTTTGCGCGCGTCGCGCGAATGACGGTGCGCATCAACAACGAACGTCGATTTTGTGAGGAACTCATCAATTTTATCACCAACCACGTAGACGTATTCCCAATGTACGTCGTATGATACGCCAGGGAGTACTACAGGTGGTGCATAGTAAGAAAAGACGCGGTGCCCAGCAGACAAGCGATAACGGTGAGACATGTCGCGGAACGATTACAAAAGATACGCCGCGACATACAAGACAATAGGCCAGTACCATCGTCCTCCCTCCTCCTCCGCCGACGACAACAAAGACGAATCTCAGCCGCGGCTTCCAGGAGTTAGCAGGAAAAGAAAAGGTACATTTATCGTCTCGTCCGACGAAGACGACGACGACGACGACGATCACCACCACCACCACCGCCATGGTTCAGCGTCCGTCGTGCCACCAACGACGGAGAACGACGACAATGACAACAGAGACAACGACCAAGACAAATCTCAGCCGCGGCGTCCAGAAGTTAGGAGAAGAAAAAGAACATTTATCATCTCGTCCGACGAAGACGAGGATGCCTATACACCACCGCCGCCGCCGCTGTCGACGACAAGAGACGAATATCAGCCGCGGCGTCCAAAAGTTAATAGGAAAAGAAAAGGAACATTCGTCGTCCCGTCCGACAAAAACAAATCTCAGCCTTCTGCTACCGCCGCCACTAGTAGCAGTCGTCGTCCTGCTGCTGTGGCGCCGCGACCCATCAGCCTCTCATCCGACAAAGAGTCGAATGGCCGTGCACCACCGTCACCACCGTCACCACCGTCGCCGCCGCTGATGCCGCCGCCAGCCTTACCAATTACAACATCGACGATAATAAACATCGACGACTCGACTATCACCTCGGGCACCTCGACCTCGAGACACTCCAGCCTCTCATCCAACAGAGTCGAATGGCCGTACACCACCGTCACCACCATCACCAACACCACCACCACCACCACCGCCGCCGTCGCTGATGCCGCAGCCAGCCTTACCAATTACATCGACGATAATAAACATCGACGATAATAAACATCGACGACTCGACCACCACCTCGAGCACCTCGACCTCGAGACGCTCCAAGCAGTTGAAAAAAGCAGTAGCAGCAGCCTTACCGTCGAGATCGACGAAAATTAACACACTGAGAAAAATGTCCAGCCACTGTAATCAGAAAAAAGCGTTCAACTACTTTGTCCGATCTATTTCAAACGGATTTGGAGCTGTCCGATGAAGTAATGCATGCCTTTATCCAATGAAATGTAATTTCCGATAATATGCGAATGGAAAATGAGTTGCCGTTTATTTGGTCGTTCAAATTTCATCGGATTCATATCGGACATTGATTTTATCGGGAAAAAACGAACTATTTTATTCGATTAAGCCTAATGTCCGATGTAATATAATCCGATGTAATATGTTATATCCAATCAAAAAATAGCCGATGAAATATAATAGCCGATAAACTCATATTTTGCGCGCAGACATGCAGACATCTTGGCTATAGAGCCGAGACCGCCGAGCCCGCCGAACCGGCCGCGGCGGCCGAGCGACAGCCGAGCGTACGCGTACACGGTCGTCCTTTGTTTCTGGCCTCTGCTCGGTCCTCGCGGAAATCGCGGGTCTTGTGTCTCGTGTCCTTGTGTCCTGCGTTTCAATCTCGAGTCTCAAAACATCTGAACAGTGGCACGTGCTGAGTTAAGTTCCGTTTTGCAAGTGTAGTTTTGCAAGTAATTTTTCACCTCGAGTCTGACATTGCAGTGGCGCGAATTGCATCATCCACTCGCGCGAGTTGGCGAGTGCTGGTTCCCGCTATAATTTTCTGTTATAAGTTCGCATCATTCTTTTTTCGTGTAATGAGCGTAACACAATGAGTGATTCTATTAACCGTCTAACAACAATGAGAGCTGTGTTGGAAAACTTGAACGTGGAAGAAAAAGTTATGGACATTCTCGTAGGTGAGTAATATTACATTTCTCGTATGCATATTCAACAATTAATAGATAATATACTAATAAATAATTTTTTACGGGTTTTGTCATACATGCTTGTTTTAACAATAGCATTTTCATGTGCATGCATTGTCTATTCTTACTTTATTTTATTGTTTTTTTGTGCATAAGAGTTAGCTCTACTAAAATAAGTCAAAGATCGGAAAATTTAAAGAATTGGAAAATTTCCAATGAAAGTTGTCGAAAAGATCGTTATATTCCGATAAAAGATATCAAAAAGATCGGAGGAATTCCGATTACAAGAAATAAACTGTCAGTAGAATAAAGTTCGACTAATATATGTTCGAATATATATATATATATATATATATATATATATATATATATATTCACAAAAAAACACTTATGCACAAAAAACACAATAAAATAAAGTAAAAATAGACAATGCATGCACATGAAAATGTTATTGTTACATATACATATACATATAAATTTTTTCCACGTAATTTTTCAGAGGATGATATAACGATCGACGATTTAAAATGCTTTAGAAAATTGACCTTGATAACTTAATAAAAAAATATGGCCAAAAAAGGAGATTTGGAAAAATATTAGTGGAATGGATGTCGGCATGCCGTCTTTGTATAGACCCCGAACTTCTGATGCCATGGTATATACCTATATAATTTTTCTCTCTATTTTATTTCTATATTTACTCTATTATCTTCTCACATTAGTATTTATTGTTCTTTAATTATTTATTTGTGGTTTACTTAATTTTATACTTATTATTACTTTTTTTATAAAAGAAGCACAAATTTAAAAAATAAAAAAAATAAGAATAAAATAAATACTTTCCATATCTTTGATCTATGTTCATTTTTTTGGCTTTGTTTCTAGTAATTTTTACTTCAAAGAGGTACTTTTTAAATGATTCTTGTGAAATTAAAACATGTTTTTTAATAATACACACACAATTTTGCATTTTTATTTACAATTAGTGCAACATTCTAACTTTATTTTATAACCTATTTTTACTATTAGTACTTCTTTATTTGTTTATTGTATTTATTACAATAATTGTAACTATCGTTACTGTGTTAATACATAAATCACATACATTGTAAATGTAAAATTTACTAAAAGTATTTATGTACTTAATTATTTATGTATACTAAAACAAATGATTTTTTTTCAGGGAATTCGGATGTCCATAAATTAGAGTGACTGGAGCTTTACTCCTTCTCCCTTTCATATTTTCCTATGCTTTTGTGGAGAAAACGTGGAAACCAACAAGGTTAGATGTAGTAGATTCCTTCATCGCTAGAGTTTGCAGCGAAGCGGGCGTTAAAGGACATATTGAGCGTCGACGTAAGTCACTGTCCGAAACAAACAGATCAAGTAAAACCTCTTATTCCGTGCAACCGTATGTTTTGGCAGTAGGCCCAACGTGGGAGCATATTAGTCACGTGCATATAGTAGTAGATGAAGTCTTATATACGTGCGATACTGTAGTTGAAGCGACGGACCTATGTTTTAAGTTATTTCATGCTTTCCATTCCGATTATCCCGCTGAAAGTAGGCATGTGTAGCAACTAATACAACAAAGTTTTTATAAATTGTTTATCAAAGATCACGATGTACACAGACAAACAATTACCAAAGCCTTAGCTGATATTGGTATTAAGTTGCATATAAAAAATATTAAAACATTAAAATATAAATAAAGTAAAAATATATAGTTCTGATATGTTTTAATTTCATTTTGTTTTTACGTGTCTTACATTTTTTACATATTACTAATAAGTAACTGTTTTTTCTTGTGCTAGTATATATATATATATATATATATCATACATTTATACATTTTCCAATCTTTTTTTTTGCCACATTTGCTTACTTTTCTTACTTTTGCGAATTTATCGAGCGATTGTCAAGGTTTTTTTCTAATTTGTTCTTTGAAAATAATATTTCCATTTTTATTTAAAACATATTTTGATTGCTATTTCTTTTTTTTTCAAATATTGCTGCTTTTTGTGCATTATGTTAACGTGCTACTATTGTTCAGCTAAGTTTAAAGTCATTTCAGACTTATTTCAGCATTTTCAATATACTTGTTCCAATTTTTCTATTTCAAAGTCTTCACGTGTTCGGTGTGGAGAATTTGGATGCTTTCGTATTTTCGATTCATTGCTAGGTCTTAGAATGCATTTGAAAAAAACGCATAGTGCAGTGAACAAAATTAACGCCATTATCTCTGATACTGGTAAAGTTACAGACACATTAGCTCATCCTGAAATACACAATGCGTCAACAAGTACCGCGTCTGCGACAATTGGAAACAATGAAATGTTTGAAGATGATGAAATAGAAATGATTGATTTTGAACAAACAGCAGCTGTAGAGAATGATAACAATAAAACAGAAATTATACAAGAAACGTGTGATAAAGAAACTGTAAAAAACATCCTTGTTCGTGACCTGGCTGTATCAATATAAAAAATTTGTAGTGAACAAAAAATTAAAAATTCTAGTAAAAGAGGTATTATATTTACTATCATTATACTTCTCTCATTTTCTTGAGTACAATAGAATCTATAATATAATTTTATTAGGTTAATCGCTATAAATTAATAAGTCATGGTTATATAAACAAACTTTGAAATGGATATTAAATATAATTTTTAATATTGTACTTTAACATAGTTTTCAATCAGCGTATTAAAAGTTGCTCATTTTCTTTGGACTATAAGTTAAAATATTTTATACTTTCTTTGCTCAGAGAATATTATCAAGAAAGCATGAAGAGATAAGCCAATGTCTTCCATACAACTAAAACCAGTCGGTGCTGGGACTGTCCTCTTTTGTGGACAGAGTCCGCACTGGTCTTAGTTTTATGTGGAAAATGTTAGTTTATCTCTCTGTGATGTTTCTTAAGAGAAAATTATGGTAATTGACAAATGAGCCAAAACGTTGCATTAAGTTGTAAATCGGAATAGTTCGAAAAAACGAATTGTAATGAGTTGATTCGAAAAACATGTTAAAATATAGATAATGCCACAAATTCCAAAGTTTTCTAAAGCTAAAGTTAAAATATATCATTTATTGATCTTATTTAGTCGCGATACCTGAGAAAAGGTAAAGAAATACAATTATATTTTCTTTGCTATTATTTGTTTATTTTCTGATTTTTCATAAAAACGACTATATAGGTCACACTCACGATTCAGACTTTATAATTTATATTCAATTCATTATTTTTTTTTATTGATACCTCCTTTGATTTTACAATTAGAAACATTTAAACAATTTTTGACTTTTTAAAATAAATAGTCTGTATATACATATGTTATATATATATAAAACATACTATTTTTGTTAAACCAAATAAGTTTATACAAGATGTGTGCGTATGTATATAATAAATGTATTAAGCATGTAACTGATGTATGTTTTATTTAGAAAAGACATTAATTTTTCATGTTAAATACATAAATATAAAGATATGCAGTTATTAAGTGTTAAATTAGAATAAGTTATACTATCAAAATATTATAAATTATAAAAATATATTATAAAAAAATTATATAATACATGTAAATGCAGTTTTCGTGATGGTTAATAAATATGTAATTTTTATTTTTATTTTCAGTGTTATATTTCTTCAGCGTACAAATAGCCTGAGATATTCCTAAAATATCCGATAAAATGTGATCGTATTTCTATGTAGAAATTTCCGATCAGATCTATTGATCTATTGATCGGACAAGATATACTCGGATTATCCGTCAAAAAATTAACAAACGGATATTTTGGATCGGATGTTTTTCAATCGAAATTTTTTGATCGGATGTTCTTTAATCGGAATTTTGAAATCGGATATCTTTGGTCGGATATAATTTCGATCTAATCGGCTCTTTTCCGATCGAAAAGATCGGAAATATCCGTCTGTTAATTTTTGTACGGATTATCCGATTATTTTTATCGGAAAAAGGCTGGATTTTTTTCTCAGTGCATTTATGACTCGACCACCACCTCGACCACCTCGACCCCGAGACGCTCCGAGCGTTTAAAAACAGCAGCAGCCTTACCGCCAATAATAATTGATGACTCGACCACCTCGGCCACCTCAACCCGGAAACGCTCCAAGCGACTACGAACGCCAGCCAATTCGACACCAATAACGGTCGACAACGGACAGATAAACAAGCCGGATATAAAAACGCGCGCTCAAGTACGCGCCTTTACGCAACAAATGGACTTGCTAATAATAAGACACGCCCTGACGACATGCAATCCATATTCTTATTATAATTGATGAAGTGTCAATAATATCTAATTTAACTTTGATGTATATAAATTTACGACTATGTCAAATATTTTATGGAAGACGATATCTTTGGTCGAAAGCATGTTCTTTTATTTGGAGATCTGCTTCAATTACCTCCTGTACGTGAAAATTTTGTCTTTGTTCCATTATCAAGAGCAGAATTTGATAAATATATTGGCTGTGTGAGAACTACTAATAAGGAATGGTTGTGGCAAAAATTTCAATATGATGAATTGACGATCAATATGCGTCAGCAAGGAGACGGATCTTATCGTGAATTACTTTCGAGAGTTCGAACTTTCTTCATACGTTTTCCATTTTCGTAAAGTTTTGTCCCAATATCCACTAACGCATATCATTCCTGGAAGAATCAAAATACTTTCTGTCTTCCTAAGAACATTAACAAGAACATTAGAAAGTTTTCGGTTAAAATCGTTAATTGATGACCACGGAGAAGATACTGAAAGCCGAGATGTTTTCCCAGGATATGTTTTGACAGATGATCCCGACACGGAGAAAATTGCTACAGTTGTTACAACATTCTCTATGATTGAAAAAGAAATACATATGAATTCTAGTTATATTGATATTACATTAAATTTAGATGTTAATATATGCTCATTTATACGGTTCTCATAATCGTAGTTCTTACTGTAAGCAACATTCGGTTACAATACTCTCATATTATAGGTACCTCAACCAAAAGATTTTGGTACTCTTTCTAAAGTAATCTGCGGTATAAATAGTATGGTTGAGAGACCTATAAGATATAGTTGCACGGTATAGCACTGATTGCAATCGCAAAGTCACTTCCAGATATGGTTTTCATAACTCTTTTGTATTGATAAGCGAAAAATAACATTATTATTCTGTTGTAGCAACCCTAACTTTTTCTCCGTGGACGCAAATTGTTCGTTGTTGTCGACAATTGTATATGAGAACTAAAGTTTTCAGGATTTGTTTCGAGATTTTTTCTGGATTCCGTAATAAAACATGTGTTTGTGCATTGTTTTGGAATATTGTTTCATCTTCGCCTGTCTCTTCTAAACTTCGTACTTCCGTTGTTAGTGAATTTACCGGCAGCAGTGTATCTTGCAGTATGATATCATTCTTTTTTGAAATTAGATGCGATCTTTTTCTTTTGTAGGAACCTATAATCGGTGATTCGTAGTTATGAAGAATTTCTTCATACGCAATTGGCCGGTCTCGAATTTTCTCCGGTGTACACGGATCCTGAAATAGTTTTATGCACTCATCGTTGATGGATTCTCGTAAACCTATTGAGGGTTCATTAATTGACTCTTCCGATTCGGTTTCCCATTCATTATCCGTATCTTCTAATATTCACTTTCTTTTGATGACTTTTTTCTCGCTCCTTAAGTTTTTTTTTCGCTTCACATTTAAAGATTCGTCGATTAACTGTTTCTGTTTGGCTGATAGCAAATTAGAAGCCAAACAGAAACAGTTAATGAAAGACTTTCATTCTCCATTTCGTGTCTTCTCTTTTCTTTCCCTTCGCATGTCTTTTACGCTCTTGTAGATGTAACTGTGCTCTGCCACTTGAAGAAGTTGTATCGATCCCAGATAAGGATATACTACAATGTTTCATAGATGTATTTTTCACGGATCAAAAAAAATGCCCCCGTGACGAACGTCTTCGCCGTTTCGGCCGGTGGGTAATACATTCTACAATGTTTAAAAACTTAATTCTAGAATTTTTTACGATCCACTTAAACTGTTAGTTTTTTAACAGCAGCTGCTTGAAAATTGGCTGGGGTCAAATTGACCCCGTGTGACAAACGTATTCGAAAAAAGAGGTGTGATAACCGAAGGTTCAATGTAATGAATCAAAATCCAATATAATACTTTTCTGGTTTTTTACGGAAATTTTAAAAATTACGTAAAATGTTTGCAAATTTTATGTTATGTCGTATTATAACGGATTTTGCATCGTTACATTTAAATTATTCTTTAAATTATATATATATATTTTTTTTTTTAGATTTTCCTTTTTATTTCAATATATATTACTCAAAATATACTTCTTGGTACCAAGACCAAAGATTTGTAAGTCAATTTGGCGTTAAGACCAATACCACAAGACCTCAGGGAAAAAATCCACCTGATGATTTTTATAGTGTAGCTAAAGGAACGGCAACAAAATTAAGCACACTAAATTTAAACCATATAGACGCTACAATGAGAATAATACTTGGTATAGATAAAGTTAGAAAAATTTGACGAATTAACAGGACCCTGAGAAAAGAGAAGGAATAAATAGCAAAGTTTTAGTACTATCTGATGGTGGAATAAACCTTTGGGATTCATGCAACTGCCATTTAGAAGAAATATCACTTCGAGAGCTACACATTACCAGCAATAAAGATAAAAAATATTTTCATAAAATTTGCAACCCCAAAAATCCATTTACACCAGAACCTATAGAAGAAATTTCATACTCCAAAGAAACAGGTAGGTTAATAACAACAGAGGTTGAAACACCTAGAACAATATTTCACTACATGAAAAAGTCTAATAGAACGGTTCAGAATTCAATGAAACAGAATTTGTTCAAAAATAAAAAAATCAACTAAAATAATGAAGATTGTAAAAAATACGATACCCACTTACCATGATTATAATATCTATAGATATCCAAACGAATCAACATTAATGCATCGACAACTAATAGCGGCATTATCTATACAACAGTCAAATGTCAACTTAACTCCTGAAGAGAAAGAATTTCAAAAATGCATTGACTCGCTTAAACATGGCAGGTCTTCAAATCAACTGGAAATTAAGGACACAGATCCTGATTTATCTTTTGACTAAACATTTGCTTATTATTGGTGGTAATATATATATATATATATATATATATATATATATATATATATATATATTATATATAAATATATAAAAATTTATATGTAAATAAATATCAGACATTTGTAAAAAGAATTCGTAATATAATGAAGTACATTTATAGCAAGACACGAATTTATAAGACGAAATTCAACATGTACGATAAGGAACAGTTGCTCAATATTTTAAGTGATGAAAAATATAGAACTATACACAATGATGGTCAAGTTTTTCCACCATCTCATGCCGTTTATCGCTCTATATCTGAGACGATTATAAATAGTGAAAGTCCCACATAACGCCAAAACACATTTACACAATTTTGAAAAATGACAAAAGTGCTGTATTGAAATGTACAGTGCTGTATTGAAAATATTTGGAATTAATAAAAAAGATACATATGATGACTCGAAAGACAGTTCTTATAATATAACTGAATTGAATAACCAGTTCTGCTTGCGAGAAGGCAGTGAAAAAGTTGTTATTGATTTCAGAAGAAAAGTGGGCACAAATAAAGCCTAATAGTACAAAAAACAAATCTCGTAACGTAATCTCTTTAAACGTAATTACATATCATTGCAAGCAGGAAAATGGACCCACATTTTTGCAAATAAAATATGGCAACAAATTAAAATAACGTGCGCATTCACATTTAAGCGTGGAAAAATATATAAAAATAACGATGCTAAATGCTATGCAACATTTAGAGGTAGTTGCAACGAATGTGGTGCAAAACTTGTGGGCACTTTATATAGTAAGCCCGTGAAAGAAAATGATATAATTTTTGAGTGCACGCTGAGATGTTTTTCTGCACAAGTTAGTCATAAGAAGAAAAGACAATTGAGAGGTGAATTGCGAGAAAGAATTGCAACTGAGTTGGTAAGTGGCAATAAAAATGCCAACGTATGGCGTAATAAAGAAGCCAATAAAATAATAACATTTGGCGATAATATCCCACCAATTTTATATAATACGACAGTTTTGCGCAAAGCTAAACAAGAAGAAATGGACAAACGTTTACAGCTGGAAAATACAGATCCATTAAAAAATTTACAAATCGCAAAGCACATGAGATGTGCTGGTATTATTTATAGTATAGGAATAAATCCCTTTTATTGTATACGTACGTACGTACATACATACACGCGTCCCCGCGTGCATCTAGTGCGCGACGAGGATTCAAGAATCTTCATCTCCCTCTCGTCCGTTCATCTCGACTGGAAGAATGACAGAACTAATGGACACAATAAGTATTACGAAATCTTAAAATCTCGGGTACTCGCAAATCGTCGCGTCGTGTAAAAGATCCATGGTGTGATCTCGCTTCGCGTATACTTGGCGCGAGACATTAACCGTATATCTCTTGATTTATTATAATCAAAATATAACAATATATATTGTATGTACTGAGCTCAAGAGCAACAGCTTATGTACAAAACAGCCCATAAAGATAAGAACAGTCTTATAGCAATAGATATTACAGGAAGTATAAGAAAGAAATTATGTCTTCCTAATAACAAAAAATCTCCACATTTATTCCTATATGAATGCATTTGCGCTTCTAAACTTGGCAATTTTCCAGTTTTCCAAATGGTATTCGCAAAGCAAGATGCAGCCATAATAAGCTATTTCTTTTCGGAAATTATAAAAAATAATGCTTCGAAACCTCGAATTGTCGTAACGGATTTTGGAAAGGCAATTTTAATTGCTGTTGCTCGCATATTTGTAAATTGTAATGATTTAAGTCATTATTTAGAAGTATGTTATAAGATTATTAATAATAATTATATAGATATTCCATAATGTTACATGAGACTAAATGTGAGCCATTTTATAGCTAAGATTGCTAAATGGGATTGTCTAAAAGGCAGGGCGATTAAAATACGCCAATTTTTCCTAAGATGCTTAAAAAAATTGTATCAGATGGATAACTTTAATGAAACACACAAATTTCTGAAATCCATATTAATCGTAGCGTTAAGCGAAGAAACAGGCTATGACAATGATACGTCATTATTATTACCATCCGAGATACATCTAATAAAAATTAATAATATGATTAAAGGAATTACGATTGAAGATCCGGAAGAATATGAGAATATAGAACGCAAGGATACAAAACGCGTAGACCATGATGAAATTGCTACAGAAAGTAGCTGAACTACGTGGGCAGAAAATATATTCCTTGAAGCTCAAAGATCTGCCACACTTTCAAGGAACGGAACTGTCGTGAACACATTTTATGTCAAAGCCGCAAAAAAAAATATCTTATATATGTTACCTTCCTTTGTGGACGAAAATAATGAGATCGCATTTCAAGCGTGGTTCACAAATCGCTACGTCATCTTTTGTTGAAGCTGAATTTGCCGAATTAAAGACCAGTCTTTAAAAATCAATTACCCATGCGAATAAATAAATTTATATTACGGCATATCTAATACTCTGACGGTAGACTAAAAATAACGTGTAGATCATCCAATGAGAGAATCGATATAAATGAGACAGAATCGAATCCAGCAAGAACGTCTCAAAAAGACGACATAATAGAGTCACCTCCAAAAGATAATGCTGATTGAGTGAAAAAGAATGGAGTCCAGTAAAAATGCCTGATGAAGACAATCTCATAAAATTACTTGCGAAAAATGATAATGCTGATCTGATTGCGAATGACGAAGAATCGAGTTTAATTAAACTATCAGATCAAAGCAATCTAACAGAATCACCTTTTAAACGAAATGATAATGCGAATGAGTCGTTTTCATATACAGATAAAGATTATCCGGGGCAAGACTCATTAAACGAAATAGAAAATTGGCGAGGTAAAATAAAGAGGAAAACGTCCGAAAATTCTGAACCACACGTTTCGAAACGATTGAAATCAAATTATCTAACGCCATGCCCTGATTAAGATTTCAGCAATACAAACAAAGCTATAGGTCTACCAATTTTTAAATATACATATGTACAATGAAATATACAAATAATATATTTATTACGTCGTCTTACTTGTAATTTTTAAAACAAAATACAGAATAAATTTTAAAAATGGCTGCATGTGCAAAGCGACTGTTATTAATAAACAATCAATAGTGCTGAAACTTGTGCATTTGACTCTATCTTTCAAGTAATTGCAAATGGTATGGATATGCATAATAACAATGCCGATTATGGCAGCAACGAGTAAGTTGCCTTTTAAAATTTATTTTCGACATATAAGATAAGTTATATGACGAGAATGGGATCGCTGTGTTCGGTTTCGGAAATCGCGATTATATTTTCGTTTAAGCTCGAGAGGTAGAAAAACCGCGTCTTGTTTTTCTAAGTTCGACTCTCGCTTTGTCTCCAGGCCTCAGTGCGAGAGGTAAACATTGAGATTAGCTGTTCCGTTAAAAGTTCAAATTCGAAGATCTCACTGACTGGCAACAGTTGATTGACCCTACGGATTCGCGGCTCGTTACCGGGGGTAGAGCATGGTATAAAGAAAAGAGGTATGCTCTTACCTCATCATTCTATTAGCCAATCAGCGATCTGGAACAGGTAGTCGACAGCGAATTAATATATGGTACAAAAACATAAATTGTATAATAAAAGCATGCAAATTTTTAAATAAATGTTTAGCTAGTAAACTTTTTGATTCAACAAAATAAAAATGTCTTATTTTTCTAATCAAATTATTTATACTGTTACCAAATATTAATAAAAAAAATTATTGAATAACCGTTTATAAATGTTAATAGTTTTTCAAAACTATTGAAAAAGAGGTTTGTGTCTTATCTTATAGTAATAATTCTACAATCTTTTCCTATACCTAATAATACAGTGTTAATTAAAACATATGATTATCATAAGAAACATATATCATACCACTTGACAATTTTACTTCATTTCGAGGTTCGAGATATAATAATGATTGATATAATATAAGTTTATATTCATTTGTATCTTTAAGTTGATAACTATAAAAATGATAATCCTTTACACATTTTAAAACTTTAACAATAAAAGCAATTTTTGTATTATTAATAGAATTTTCTTTTTCTTTCAAAATATTAGTTATACGACCGTATATTGGTATATCAGTACCTGACAGTTTAATGACAGTATTCATAATACTTACAAAACAAATATGGCTGCATTAATTCCATCGAATATCTTTGTAAAATTTACAATGGACATTTTAGAACGCGAAAAAATTATTACAAACGATTACAGTACAAGAGCATCAATTTTATGGAACGTATCACTTTTTGTAGAGAAAAAACGTCACACGCGTGCTAATCTATCACTTAATGCAAATTATAATGTTGCGCATTTGACAGACTTTTTATTTAAAAGCATCCCGAGTTATACAACTGAGTACAATTGTGACAAGTGTGGCTACAGTCGTAAAAGAATATCACCAACGTATAACATAAATGTTGACAAAATTTTAAAGAACGGCTTCAATAATATGCAATAAGCGATCGATGACACAATTATTTGTGCGAAAAAAACATGTTATAAATGTAAAAATACTACTACTCGTAACCATAACATATGGACCTCATATGATTATTGACACAAATATCACAACTGATAAAAACTACATGAAAAATAACGAAATACAACAACGGAAATATACGTTAAATAATGTAGCCAAAAAACTATTATAATTAAAAATAATAACTATTCTTTGGTAGGCCTTTCATCATACATAAAATATGGCCTTAGACAGTGCCGGCCATTATGTGGCATTTACATATACAGGTTTACATTGGTACAAGTTCGACGATATGTCTGCAAAGCGATATACTGCAAATGTAAGTGAAGAAATATATCCACACATAGTACTTTATGTTAAAACAAAGATGTAAATGAGATGAACATAATTAATCAATTAATTATATTAAACATTATATATAACAAAAGGCGAAAAATGATAAAAGAAGGAAAGACGGATGAATAAATATATATAGAGATCAAAGACAAGCATTAAGGCATGCCTTACTAAGGCCAACCCAATTAGATCCTTATTATTACCTCGGGCTAACTAATACGGCCGAAAGCAAAGTTCAATGAGGTAATCTGATCAGGTCTTGATGAGGACTGTGTATACATACTCCTCATCGGAAAATTTATTACAAACACTAAATTTCATAGGGTTATATAAGCAGGCCTCGATCAGGCCATGTATTCTTACTTTAATAAAATATTGTAGAGTAATATAATCAGGTCCTAATCGGGATAATGTACATGTACTTTATGGAATAAAAGTTTCTATATATTGTGACGTGACAAGTCGCGTCCGCTATCCGGACGGACTCAGCCGACGGGAAATACGAGGGTCTTTCCTCGTTCGGAGCGGGAGAGAGCCATTGCGTTATTATTAATTAGTCTTTAAGCTTCTTTTAAGGGGTATTGCCGGTAGTGACTGGAACATCTTATGTAACGGCCGTGAACCGCCACAGGGGAGAACTTGAAAGACCAAGGAACCGGTCGAGGGACGTGGTTGGCAGTCGGGTCACGCCCAGACCTCCCCAGCGGGGATTAACCAAGATGCGTTCCGCACTGTAAAAAAAGTCCGTAAATTTACACCAAAAATTGATGTAAAAATTAATGTAAAATTACAATTTTACTGGAAAAATACGAGATTTGTTTAATTACATAAAGAATGTGTAAGTTTATCATCTATTTTGTAAATACATCTTATTTTTCATGGAAAATTACGCAAATAAGAGAATATTTAAAATATTTTATGTAATTATTCAAATTGTTGTAATACTACATAGTCCAGCGGTAATATTCCATACATCTTTGTTGAATACACCACGATCAGACGCGTTTTTACCATTTTATCTGTAATTTTATAAGATGTGTGCAATTATACAAAAAATATGTAAGTTGATTATCATTTATTTTGTAAATATATCTTATTTTTCATGGACAATTACATAAATAGGAGAATATTTAAAATATTTTATGTAATTATTTAAAATGTTGTAATATTACATAATCCAGTAGTAACATTCCATGTATTGTTGTGGAATATATCGCCATCACACGCATTTTTGCAAGTTTATACTGTAATTTTACAAGATTCGTATAATTATACAAAAAATATGTAAGTTTATCATTTATTTTGTATACATATATCTTAATTTTTTTCGGACAATTACGTAAATAAGAAAATGTTCAAAATATTTTTTACAACTATTCAAAATTTTGTACTATTCCATATATCACTGTGAAGTACTCATTCTTCACGTCTCTCTAAGGGAAATAGTTAGAAAAAAACGAAAAGTGAGTTTCCGAAACGCATCCAACTTTCAGTGTCCAGGCATTAATGTCTGCGTGTGTACATCAACCTTTAGTATAAACTGAGCGATCTCTACTTTACTCGTATATAAAACACGACCTAAAATATAAATGAGATAGAGCGCATATGCCAATCTCTCTTTTCGATCAATATCGATATTATAGTGTTAAACAGAAAGAAATAGATAATGGCCGTAATCGACTGCTATCATTCTTGCATTGATACATTCGACTTGCGTCGCGCAGTCCATAATAGGCGATTTTTGGCGATCCTCTGGTATAGCAACTAGGTACACTTTGGTTGTTATACCAGAGACTCGCGTAGAGCCTTGTGTACACGATACTAGAAATCGGTCCGAGTTTCGGTTTAAGCCAATCAACTTGCAGCTCTTACAGAAAAGCAGCAGTTTCATTGGCTTAAACCGAAACTCGGACCGATTTCTAGTATCGTACACAAGGCTTTAAATCGCCTACTATAGACTGCGTTTGGAAACGTCACCCGAGTGCACACGAGTATACTTCCTTCTGTTTCTATCGCAGCAAGTTAAAAAAAAAAGGGAGTATACCCGTGTGTATACCCGTGTGGCATTTCCGAACACAGCTTAGGTCGATAGTGGATCATAGCGTGATCACGTGGCGGTGACGCCGTCCAATCAGACGCTTTGCTATACACACACTTCTTTCGACGTGCCTTTCGGAACGCTTGAGATATCGTTCAACTGTCTTTCCTCGTGTCTTTCTCTCAGTCTCAAGAAGAGCACCTCGAGCAGTGGTAAGTAATTGAACAGTATAATGTAACATATCGATCATAGTAATAATGGTCCTATTTTAAGTTGGTTCGAACTTCTGCTATCCCTCAGGCAAATATATTATTCAGCGAGGAAAGTTTTGTGGTTCCTGTACACGTACTTATATACATTCGCACGGAAACCGGGCACGATCGCGAGAGCTCGGCTTTTGGCGATCGGTAGATCGCATTGACAATTAATCACGTTTGACCAGTAGGCTGAAAAGAAGAAGAACGTAAAGAGAATAGAGAGGTGAGTTTCAATAAATTACATCAATTACATATATCACATCATTTTCTTAACGGTCGGCTATTCACCTTCAAATTCACCTTTTCGGGAATCTGCTTTTCACAAGCACATGTTTTTCTTTCGCTTTGTTTTTTCTTTCGCGTTAATTTCTGGAATAATCTATAAAGAAGTTTGTAAATTTATATCAAAGTTTGTAAATTTACATAAAAATAATGTAAAATTACAATTTTACTGGAAAAATACGAGTTTTGTTTAATTACACAAAGAATGTTACTTTCAGTACATCTTTTTAAACAGAGTTTTCTCTGTGTTTTTTCTGTGTTATGCATTATTTATACATTTATATATCTACATATTTACTTATTATTTATACCTTCTTGTCTTAAGCTGTAAATATTTTTTATTGCTATACTTAGTTGTATCATATTATTCATAATTTCGGTAAATATACAAATTAATATTATTATACTTAACTAATATATTATTTTACTTAATGAAAATTCTGGTAAAAAGATTGGTCAGCTATGAGAAATTCATCTTTTCGGGAATTTTATCTTTTCTGGTAAAAATAATTAAAATGATATAATAAAGAATTTTTTCTGCTAAATTTAATAATTAAAAAAAAATAAAAATATTTCTAATTAGAAAATGTATAAATGACATATATTTATAATTACAAATGTGTGGAAAATGTTTTATTTATGCATTAAACTATATTGTAGAATTAATTATTAATATTATATTAAATTACATTTTATTATTTTATTTCTCTCATCTTAGTTGTCATCTCACTCATTTTCTTTCAATTTTTCTTCACATTCTTATCTCTTTTCTGTTTATTTTTTTTTATTATAATGACATTATGATATTACAGACGGTACACATTGCAGTTATTGCAGTAGTAATAGATTCTACTAAAGATTATTTCTAAAATTTATACCAACAATAAGACCGGAAAAAAATTATCGGTTCCTCGTATTTGTATGCATTTGCATTTCTTGTTAAAAAAGTAAGTTTGATATTTTATTTATTTCATCAGTTAGAAATATCGCAGAATCACTGATTTTATTTGCAATTTTATGTTTGATTGAATATAAACTTTTAAAAATATATATGTATTAATATAATTTGCTATGTATGTATATATATATATATATATATATATATATATATATATACATACATAGCAAATTATATTAATACATATATATTTTTAGTTTATATTTATAGTTTATATACATAGCAAATTATATTGATACATATATATTTTAGTTTATATTTTAATTTTTTTTACACTGTATATGTTCCAGTTACTCCTTTGGCATAGACATACAATTTCCTTCCTGAGTCCTGAGTTTTATTTCTCCTTTGTTTTGTACAATACAGATTATTCGACAATGTTTAAATGTTATATGTGCAATAGTGCATTTTTATCTATACTTCTGTACAACAAACATCAGATTCTTCATAAAAACACGCCTCATTTAAAAGTTATTTGTCAGTTTAAGAACTGTGGACAACATTTTAATAGATATCTCAATTTTAAGAAACATATTCTTAGATTGCACACAACAGATTATGAAAAACAAACTTGTGTAACGTATTATTGCAAAGAAAAAGACTGCAATGCTTATTTCAAAAATAGCGTAAATTTTAACAAACATTTATATAATCATATAAAACGAAATAAAGTTGGAATTTATTGTGGATACCCGGATTGTACTACTAATAGAACAATTTTCAAAACAGTCAGCACTTATACGGTACACATATGTAGACGTCATCCAAAGCGTAATTTTAATAATATTGCTGAAAACAAAGAATTGACAAATTTTGATATCAGTGATAATTGCAATTTTTTTTCTCAGGAAGAGGAAACTTTAAATCAATTTTCAAATAATATTGAAATTGATAACATTGAAAAGGCTATATCACAGTTATACTTTAATTTGACCACAAAATATTTCCTAACAGAATTTAGTTTACAAGCTGTAATAGATGGTATGTCATCCATAGTTGAACTTGCTCAGGAACGTTTTATTACAACTATAAATGAAAGTGAAGATCTTCAAGATGATATTAAAGAAAAAATTAAAGATATGTTTAAACGTAGTTTTTCTTCTTTTTCAAATGTTCATAATTCTAAAGATGGTTGTCTCCGAAATACATACTCCAGAAATATGTACTTTCAAAAAAATGTTTATGTTGTAATGCCTGTACAAATTAATTTAGGATATGATAATAACCACAAACAATGTTATTATCATTACATTCCAATTTTGGAAACCATAAGAGTATTATTACACAATTCCGATATTCGACACTTTTGTTTAAATTCATATAACAATTACAATAGTAATGTACTTTTTGATATAAAGGATGGCAGTGTAATAAAAAACAATAATTTTTTTAATAGTAATAAAAACGCATTACAAATAATATTGTACCAAGATGCATTTGAGATATGTAACCCATTGGGTGCTTCAAAAAAGAAATTTAAACTTGTTGGCATATATATGATATTAGGAAATCTGCCGACTTATCTTAGATCAAAAGTTGATAATATTCAGCTTATTATGTTGTGTTATGAAAAACACGTAACATTCTTTGGTTGGGAAAAACTTATGGATTTACTAATACGCGACTTAAAAAGTTTAGAAACAAAAGGAATAAATATTTCTGTTGGTATTGAATCAATTAATTTTACTGGTACTGTTGTTGCTATGTTGGGCGATAATTTAGGAAGCCATCAAATTGGTGGTTTTGTAGAAAATTTTAGTACTTCAGAATATTTTTGTCGCTTTTGTGACATAACTCAAAATCAATTAAAATCAAAATATACATGCACTAATGTAAATAGAAATCCGGATAATTACAATTTGTGTGCTATAGAAGCAACAAATAGTATGAAAATTGTAAAGGGTATAAAACATGATTCGTCTTTAAATAAACTTGATCATTTTCACGTATGCAATCCAGGATTACCGCCCTGCATAGCACATGATCTTTTTGAAGGGATAGTTTCTTATGATCTCATGTACTGCATTCAATATTTTGTGACAGAAGGTTGGTTTAATTATCAATTTTTAAATCATCGATTACAAAAAATAAACTTTCTTTATGAAAATAAATGCAATAGCATTCCTCTTATAAAAAAATCATCTAAAATTGCAGGTACTGCAAGCCAAATAAGAAGAATACTATTAATATTTCCTTTGGCTGTTTTTGACAAATTATCAGTCAAGAATATTGGAAATAATGTTTGGATGTTAGTATTGCATCTTCGACAAATAACTTCTTTAATATGTGCTCCTGCTCTATCTTTTGGACAGGTTGCGTTATTAAAAGAAAAAATTAATGAATACTTATCATTAAGAATAAAATGTTTTACAAACATCAAATTAAGACCGAAACATCACTACATCTCTCATTATCCCTCTTTAATTTTATCTTTTGGTCCGCTAAAACATTTGTGGACCTTGAGATTTGAAAGTAAACATCGATACTTTAAAAATATTGTTAAACATTCCCAAAATTTTAAGAACATAACAAAATTACTATCACATAAACATCAATTTTTACAAAATCTAAATCTCGAGAAAAGATACTGTGCTCTAGCAATTACAGATAACGTAGAAGAATATATATCTGACAATTTCAATAATGAGATTTCTTTTATTATAACACATTATTTTCGTGATAAAGAATATGAAAATGTAAAGTACATTAGCTCAAAGGTTACTTTTAGAGGTATTATGTATAAAAGACATATGTGTATCTGTGTAGGTAAAGATTGTTACGATAATTTTATTATATGCAAAATTGAATACATTTTAATTAATAATTGTTATACAAGTATCTATTTTTTGGGTAGTACAAGAACGATTATATACAATGCTGATTTTGGCGTATATGAAGAATTTGAAGTTGAAGGTGTAGATTGTCGAAATATCGAAAAAATCTTTTTGTTTCCGTACACGTCCTTACTTGCACCACATCCTATTCTTCAAACTAATTTAAATTCTATTCCCGTGTATGTCTTCAAATATGAACCTCTTCATTTATAACAGGACTTTTTAAAAAAATGTGTAAGCTATTTATATGTTAGTGTAACTTATTTTCATTACGTTATACACGTATATATACATGTTTTTTTCTTTGTAGATGTCTCATTTATATAAAATTTGGACAGCTGATAGAAAAAAGAAAATATCACTTATAATTCGTGATTCAGATAATATGCTATCAGATCTTATTGCAAAAAGTAACATTAAGCTTGGTATTGTTGGCTCTATTGTTGTTATGGAAAAGGATGGTACAGTAATTGATGACGATGACGTTTTAAAATTTTGTTCTGGCGAAACTTTAATGTTGCTGCAGCCTGAAGAATCTTGGTCTATACACAGTGATACAGAAACAACATTATCTGATAGTATTTCAGTTATTTCACACACGTCTAGTTTAAACGAAGAAACATCTTTGTCATCTTTACCAAGTTCGCCACCCATTTCATCAACCTCAATTAAAATATCAGGCAATCGATTCCCATCACATAATGAAACGTGGAAGAATTTTCAAATACCATGGAATAAGTTAGAGCCAGCAGTGATCAAAGAACTAGAAAGTGGAAGTCGCAGCAAATATGCAATAAATGCTGTTGTGAATCGTATAGTTTCTGAAATGAGAGATATAAACAATTTTATACCTAGTAAAGCGTTCAAGATTGTAGCTGAAAAAATGATCAGCAAATACCCGAAAACCTTTAAAGATATGGATGATGATAAATGTTTTGGAGATGGTTCTTATACAATATTTCTTAAACTTCGCGATCGAAATTGTTATTTAAACAGACCACACATGAAACAATCTCTGAGCCAAACTTTAACGATACCTCTAAAAAAACAAAAAAAAATTTTGTCTGCTAAAGCTGGTTGTAGTAATTGGCAACCAGAAAAACATATTGATACCGAAACGGATGAAACAATAGAAGACAAGACTAAATTTCTACGTGAAATAGCCTATGATGACTCATCAAAAAACGATTCTAAGATACAACATAAAATTATTTCCTATCTTGAAGCTACGTACTCTGCGCAAAGATTGTATCTTAATAATATTCATGAAATACCTACTATCAAAGATATTAAAAACACATGGCCGATACTTTTACAAAAACGCTACCTATTTTGGCATTATGAACAATTAATGGGACATTCTATACACGTTCTAAAGGAAGAAATGTTAAAGAAAGAAGACAAAGTACTGAGCTACGGACGTAAAAAAAATTTAAAGATATTATAGATTCAGATAATCCAACGGAGATAAAATCAATAAAAATTATCATGAAACATTTCAAAGAAGATTTTGAACAATTATTTAAAACATCCTGTACGTATTTTTGAAAAATATTTATTGTAATCTCTTTTAATTATAAATGTCACAGACTTGCATTTTATTCATTAAAGTTAATTTATTAAACAGGAAGGAAGTACTTTGCAAGATATAAAACCACCAATTGTAGCACCATGCATTATAATTATAGGTATCATAATACTTTGTTTATCATAATACGTATTATAATAAAGTAATATATTTTATTTATTACACATATACATGTATACACATAATAATAAGTACATGTGCGCGCGCATGTATATTATACTTATTATTATGTGTACACATGTATATGTGTAATAAATAAAATATATTACTTTATTATAATACTGAGTAGGTGACTACTTATTTATCATATATTTTATTATTACAGATGATACATCAGGTTGTATGTTTTATTTATATATAGAAAATATATTGATTGAAGAGACAAATTGTTTTTATGAAGCCTTAGAAATGTTAATGTCCGTTTATTACATTTTCAACATGCAATATCCCACAAACAGTACATGTACGTTGGAGTTTTTACAAAAATATTATTTAAATATTCACCCAGTCTCTGGCTCAAAATCTCGAACTGCTTCAACAAAATACGAAGTACTATCATTCTTTAATAAATTAAGAGATATATCAGACAAAGAAAATACTACATAAAATAATGTGGTATATACGTTATCTACTATACATATATATATAAAACGGTAAGCATTATTGTTATAATAAATTTGTGATAGTAGCTTTACATACTTTTAAAATTTTGTATAATCTGTATTTTCTTTATTTCAGTTTTCTATACATATGTAAACCATATAATATACATAAGACGAACATTTCAATTCATATAATTAGCATACAAAGTATATTTTTTATTCAAGTGGAAATTTATTAAAATTATAAGACAAAATATATTACGGCTATTTGGGGGGTTTTAAATTCAATCTTTATACATATACATATAATACCCTGTCACTTTACGGTTAGTCAATAAACAAAATTAGACACTCTGTATATTATATGTTTTATATATTGTATTTACAAAAAAATAATTTTGTAAACATAATGATACACATTACATTTGTATACATTTTTATATTCCTTTTATAATCTGTATTAATATTTTATTTATTTCAGATTCCAATATATTTTGTTATATACGGTTATGTATATACATAAGAGGCATATTACAGCTACTTTATTTGTTTTAATTTAAAGAGAAAGCCTTTTTTTATTATTGTATCACTTGAAGATCAAGGAAAAGTTCCAATTGGAGACGCTATATACTATATATATTTCAGAACAAGAATCTCACGTAAATGTGCCAATTTTATGAATTCCAAAAAGTTATTTTAGTAAAACTACGTAACCATAAATAAAATGTCTTTTACAATCAATGAGTTTAATTTGGCGTGTATTAAAAATATATATGAATTTCTTAAGTTGTTTTTTACTGTAAAACACATTTTATTTATGGTTATATTATATTTTTATTTTTGCAAATATAATAAGAAACTTTTTTTATACAAATAAATGTAATGAATAAAATTTATTATAATATATAAGATTATTATCAAAATAAATATGAACTTAAGTTGTTTTTGGTACTGTAAGAGACATTTAATTTATGATTATTACTTTTATTTTTGCAAATATAATAAACTTTTTGTTATACAAATAAATGTATTAAATAAAATTTATTATAATAATATAATAAAATAAATTATAAGATTATTGTCAAAATGTATTTTTTTATTTCACACATGTATATGCATGTATACAATATACTATTAATAAAAAATAATTCAGTTATTTTAGAACAATATAAATGTTTATTTCTTCAATCATGCGGCGTGTCGAGAATCATATATGTATACGCACACATGCAAGGACAAAAATGCTTAACATGAAGTTGGCCGCGTATGAGGACACATATAAAAAGCGTGCAACTTTTGAACTACTAGTTCACCATGACTCGAATCAATACTAGAATCCGATTGTTGAACTTGTACGACAAATTTCACATACTGGAAAAAATTTTGTGTAAAATTACAACTATTATAGTGGGTAATTTTGAGACCCATCATAATAAGTGTAAATTTTCACGCGTTTGTAATTTTGCAGTGCGCGAGTAAAAATAATGTCGTAATTAGTAACAAAGCAGATTGCAAAAGTAAGTTTACAATAGCACAGTAAAAGTAAAATAGTTATGTAACAACACTTTTCGTAATTGTATTATTGAATATTCAAATAGTAAATTTGCAAACAAATTTGAAAAAATGTACAAAAATGAAACTGCTTTATTTCAAGACAAATTGTTTATGTACACAATGTACTATTGTAAATGTACATATGTACTATTGTAAATGTACACAATATCAACGTATTATTCCGAAACAAACTTGTAAGTGTACAAAATGTTAATGTAATATTACAAAGTTAACTAGGAAATATACAAAAATGTTAATTTAATGTTACAAAATGTACTTGTAAATAAATTAAATGATAATGTAATGTTACAATTAGCTGTTTGTATTATTACAAAACAAACCGTAAATGTTACAGTTCGTTTTTTAATAATACATTAACATTTGGTCTTTTTACAAATTTGTTTGGCTATAATACATTGACATTTTGTTCATTTACAACTTTGTTTTGCAAATTTATTATTTGAATGTTTAATAATACAATTAACGACATATCCGTGTGTGTGAAGCTAGCGTCTCATTTTGCGGAAACTTACAAATTATTGAGAGTTCTGACTTCCTTTTCAATAGTTCTAGAGTTCCTGCTAGTTTAAACAAATAGTTCTGGCTTTTAAAGCCAAAAAACGCGTCAGTACAAACTGAGACGCTAGGTTCACGCAGCGTCTCACTTTGTCCTACACAAGTTCCACTACTGTATCTCATCAGATTTTGCGAGATCTATAGTTCTATAACAGTTCTATAAAGAGTTCTGCCATATAAAAGCAAAAAAATTAATTATAAAGTACTAAAAAAAATTACAATGTAACGAGTATACCGAGTTGAGACGCCAGTTGAAATCTCGGAGTTCCGATTTGTGTAAAATATTTTTCGAGTAGTTCTGAGCATATTGAAGCATTTCTTAAAGAGTTCCGAGCGCTAGAATATTTGTGTTATATTTTAAAAAATTAATATTAACCGAAAAGTAATCATGACGGAAAACGATGAAACGCTAAGCGAAATCTCGGAGTTCCGGTTTATATAAAATATTTTTCGAGTAGTTCTGAACATATAGAAGCATTTTCCAAAGAGTTCCGGGCATTGGCATTGTTGTATAATTTGTAAATAAATTAATAACACTCGAAAGTCAGGAATTTATCGAAAATAGGTGAGACGCTGGCCGTATTTCGACAGTTCTGCGAGTTTTATTATAATTTTCGTACAGTTCTGAACGTGTTCTAACGTTTTCTAAAGAGTTCTGGCGATAAACATTATTTAATCATTTTTTTAATAATTTTTATCGCTCGAGAAAGACGCATTTACGGGTATATGAGTGAGACGCTGTAGGAAATCTCGGAGTTCTGGCTTATATAAAATATTTTTCGTATAGTTCTGAACATATAAAAGCAATTTCTAAAGAGTTCCGGGCATTGGCATTGTTGTATAATTTGTAAATAAATTAATAACACTCGAAAGTCAGGAATTTATCGAAAATAGGTGAGACGCTGGCCGTATTTCGACAGTTCTGCGAGTTTTATTATAATTTTCGTACAGTTCTGAACGTGTTCTAACGTTTTCTAAAGAGTTCTGGCGATAAACATTATTTAATCATTTTTTAAATAATTTTTATCGCCCGAGAAAGACGCATTTACGGGTATATGAGTGAGACGCTGTAGGAAATCTCGGAGTTCTGGCTTATATAAAATATTTTTCGTATAGTTCTGAACATATAAAAGCAATTTCTAAAGAGTTCCGGGCGTTGGCAATGTTGTAAAATTTTTAAATAAATTAATAACGCTCGAAAGTCAGGAATTCATCGAAAATAGGTGAGACGCTGGCCGTATTTCGACAGTTCTGCGAGTTTTATTATAATTTTCGTACAGTTCTGAACGTGTTCTAACGTTTTCTAAAGAGTTCTGGCGATAAACATTATTTAATCATTTTTTTAATAATTTTTATCGCCCGAGAAAGACGCATTTACGGGTATATGAGTGAGACGCTGTAGGAAATCTCGGAGTTCTGGCTTATATAAAATATTTTTCTTATAGTTCTGAACATATAAAAGCAATTTCTAAAGAGTTCCGGGCATTGGCATTGTTGTATAATTTGTAAATAAATTAATAACACTCGAAAGTCAGGAATTTATCGAAAATAGGTGAGACGCTGGCCGTATTTCGACAGTTCTGCGAGTTTTATTATAATTTTCGTACAGTTCTGAACGTGTTCTAACGTTTTCTAAAGAGTTCTGGCGATAAACATTATTTAATCATTTTTTTAATAATTTTTATCGCCCGAGAAAGACGCATTTACGGGTATATGAGTGAGACGCTGTAGGAAATCTCGGAGTTCTGGCTTATATAAAATATTTTTCGTATAGTTCTGAACATATAAAAGCAATTTCTAAAGAGTTCCGGGCGTTGGCAATGTTGTAAAATTTTTAAATAAATTAATAACGCTCGAAAGTCAGGAATTCATCGAAAATAGGTGAGACGCTGGCCGTATTTCGACAGTTCTGCGAATTTTATTATAATTTTCGTACAGTTCTGAACGTGTTCTAACGTTTTCTAAAGAGTTCTGGCGATAAACATTATTTAATCATTTTTTAAATAATTTTTATCGCTCGGGAAAGACGCATTTACGTGTATATGGGTGAGACGCTGTAGGAAATCTCGGAGTTCTGGCTTATATAAAATATTTTTCGAATAGTTCTGAACATATAAAAGCAATTTCTGAAGAGTTCCGGGCGTTGGCAATGTTGTAAAATTTTTAAATAAATTAATAACGCTCGAAAGTCAGGAATTTATCGAAAATAGGTGAGACGCTGGCCGTATTTCGACAGTTCTGCGAGTTTTATTATAATTTTCGTACAGTTCTGAACGTGTTCTAACGTTTTCTAAAGAGTTCTGGCGATAAACATTATTTAATCATTTTTTAAATAATTTTTATTGCCCGAGAAAGACGCATTTACGGGTATATAGGTGAGACGCTGTAGGAAATCTCGGAGTTCTGGTTTATATAAAATATTTTTCGTATAGTTCTGAACATATAAAAGCAATTTCTAAAGAGTTCCGGGCGTTGGCAATGTTGTAAAATTTTTAAATAAATTAATAACGCTCGAAAGTCAGGAATTCATCGAAAATAGGTGAGACGCTGGCCGTATTTCGACAGTTCTGCGAATTTTATTATAATTTTCGTACAGTTCTGAACGTGTTCTAACGTTTTCTAAAGAGTTCTGGCGATAAACATTATTTAATCATTTTTTAAATAATTTTTATCGCTCGGGAAAGACGCATTTACGTGTATATGGGTGAGACGCTGTAAGAAATCTCGGAGTTCTGGCTTATATAAAATATTTTTCGTATAGTTCTGAACATATAAAAGCAATTTCTAAAGAGTTCCAGGCGTTGGCAATGTTGTAAAATTTTTAAATAAATTAATAACGCTCGAAAGTCAGGAATTCATCGAAAATAGGTGAGACGCTGGCCGTATTTCGACAGTTCTGCGAATTTTATTATTATTTTTGTACAGTTCTGAACGTGTTCTAACGTTTTCTAAAGAGTTCTGGCGATAAACATTATTTAATCATTTTTTAAATAATTTTTATCGGCTGAGAAAGACGCATTTACGTGTATATGGGTGAGACGCTGTAGGAAATCTCGGAGTTCTGGCTTATATAAAATATTTTTCGTATAGTTCTGAACATATAGAATGATTAAATAATGTTTATCGCCAGAACTCTTTAGAAAACGTTAGAACACGTTCAGAACTGTACGAAAATTATAATAAAACTCGCAGAACTGTCGAAATACGGCCAGCGTCTCACCTATTTTCGATAAATTTCTGACTTTCGAGCGTTATTAATTTATTTAAAAATTTTACAACATTGCCAACGCCCGGAACTCTTTAGAAATAGCTTTTATATGTTCAGAACTATACGAAAAATATTTTATATAAGCCAGAACTCCGAGATTTCCTACAGCGTCTCACCCATATACCCGTAAATGCGTCTTTCTCGGGCGATAAAAATTATTTAAAAAATGATTAAATAATGTTTATCGCCAGAACTCTTTAGAAAACGTTAGAACACGTTCAGAACTGTACAAAAATTATAATAAAACTCGCAGAACTGTCGAAATACGGCCAGCGTCTCACCTATTTTCGATAAATTCCTGACTTTTGAGCGTTATTAATTTATTTAAAAATTTTACAACATTGCCAACGCCCGGAACTCTTTAGAAATTGCTTTTATATGTTCAGAACTATACGAAAAATATTTTAGATAAGCCAGAACTCCGAGATTTCCTACAGCGTCTCACCCATATACACGTAAATGCGTCTTTCTCGGGCGATAATAATTATTAAAAAAATGATTAAATAATGTTTATCTCCAGAACTCTTTAGAAAACGTTAGAACACGTTCAGAACTGTACGAAAATTATAATAAAACTCGCAGAACTGTCGAAATACGGCCAGCGTCTCACCTATTTTCGATAAATTCCTGACTTTCGAGCGTTATTAATTTATTTAAAAATTTTACAACATTGCCAACGCCCGGAACTCTTTAGAAATTGCTTTTATATGTTCAGAACTATACGAAAAATATTTTATATAAGCCAGAACTCCGAGATTTCCTACAGCGTCTCACCCATATACCCGTAAATGCGTCTTTCTCGGGCGATAAAAATTATTTAAAAAATGATTAAATAATGTTTATCGCCAGAACTCTTTAGAAAACGTTAGAACACGTTCAGAACTGTACGAAAATTATAATAAAACTCGCAGAACTGTCGAAATACGGCCAGCGTCTCACCTATTTTCGATAAATTCCTGACTTTCAAGCGTTATTAATTTATTTAAAAATTTTACAACATTGCCAACGCTCGGAACTCTTTAGAAATTGCTTTTATATGTTCAGAACTATACGAAAAATATTTTATACAAACCAGAACTCCGAGATTTCCTACAGCGTCTCACCTATATACCCGTAAATGCGTCTTTCTCGGGCAATAAAAATTATTTAAAAAATGATTAAATAATGTTTATCGCCAGAACTTTAGAAAACGTTAGAACACGTTCAGAACTGTACGAAAATTATAATAAAACTCGCAGAACTGTCGAAATACGGCCAGCGTCTCACCTATTTTCGATAAATTCCTGACTTTCGAGCGTTATTAATTTATTTAAAAATTTTACAACATTGCCAACGCCCGGAACTCTTTAGAAATTGCTTTTATATGTTCAGAACTATACGAAAAATATTTTATATAAGCCAGAACTCCGAGATTTCCTACAGCGTCTCACTCATATACCCGTAAATGCGTCTTTCTCGGGCGATAAAAATTATTTAAAAAATGATTAAATAATGTTTATTGCCAGAACTCTTTAGAAAACGTTAGAACACGTTCAGAACTGTACAAAAATTATAATAAAACTCGCAGAACTGTCGAAATACGGCCAGCGTCTCACCTATTTTCGATAAATTCCTGACTTTCGAGTGTTATTAATTTATTTACAAATTATACAACAATGCCAATGCCCGGAACTCTTTAGAAATTGCTTTTATATGTTCAGAACTATACGAAAAATATTTTATATAAGCCAGAACTCCGAGATTTCCTACAGCGTCTCACTCATATACCCGTAAATGCGTCTTTCTCGGGCGATAAAAATTATTAAAAAAATGATTAAATAATGTTTATCGCCAGAACTCTTTAGAAAACGTTAGAACACGTTCAGAACTGTACGAAAATTATAATAAAACTCGCAGAACTGTCGAAATACGGCCAGCGTCTCACCTATTTTCGATAAATTCCTGACTTTCGAGTGTTATTAATTTATTTACAAATTATACAACAATGCCAATGCCCGGAACTCTTTGGAAAATGCTTCTATATGTTCAGAACTACTCGAAAAATATTTTATATAAACCGGAACTCCGAGATTTCGCTTAGCGTTTCATCGTTTTCCGTCATAATTACTTTTCGGTTAATATTAATTTTTTAAAATATAACACAAATATTCTAACGCTCGGAACTCTTTAAGAAATGCTTCAATATGCTCAGAACTACTCGAAAAATATTTTACATAAATCGGAACTCCGAGATTTCAACTGGCGTCTCAACTCGGTATACTCGTTACATTGTAATTTTTTTTAGTACTTTATAATTAATTTTTTTGCTTTTATATGGCAGAACTCTTTATAGAACTGTTATAGAACTATAGATCTCGCAAAATCTGATGAGATACAGTAGTGGAACTTGTGTAGGACAAAGTGAGACGCTGCGTGAACCTAGCGTCTCAGTTTGTACTGACGCGTTTTTTGGCTTTAAAAGCCAGAACTATTTGTTTAAACTAGCAGGAACTCTAGAACTATTGAAAAGGAAGTCAGAACTCTCAATAATTTGTGAGTTTCCGCAAAATGAGACGCTAGCTTCACACACACACACACAGTATCCTTACATTATTATTTCTTTATTTTTCCGTGCTGTTGTAAATTTACTTTTGCAATCTGTTTTATTACTATTACAAAATTACATTTTCCTTCCGTACTGCAAAATTACAAATGCGTGGAAATTTACACCTATTATAGTGGGTCTCAAAATTACCCACTATAATAGTTGTAATTTTACACAAATTTTTTTTACAGTGCGGTGTCTCGTTTGACTGAAGCATTTAGAGAAGCGGATAACAGTGGCATACACAGCCATCTGGCATTATTTTACGGCCAACAAATGCCCAAGTCTGGCCAGAAAACCGAAATTATTCTTCATTCAAGCGTGCCAAGGCATTGAATCCGATCCCGGATTTAATGTTAATGAATGTACAGAAACGGATAAATTAGACTCAATTTCCGCACCTGAAACATTCCGTATACCAATTCATGCGGATTTTCTTATTGCTTCCGCAAGCAGTCCAGGTATTGTCATCTGAACATTAACCTTCTATTGCCTCTCTTACGTTTTTTAACTCAACCTAAATGATATATATAAATACAAGGCTGACGATCGCTTCAGTTTCATGGACATACATAAGTCTTGCAACATAGGAAACGGCTATTTCAGCCTGTAATTTGACTAACAATCGACGATATATTCTGACTTCAACATGACTAATTGTCTACAGACATGGGTGAGATTTGATTGGAAATTGTAGCGCCGGATCGTACCCGAGTCTTTTATTGTTAATGCGGTATTATTTATGATTTATGTTCTGAAGAAGGCCAAGTATGGCTCGAAACGTAAACTAACTCGATTGTATATTATAATAATTATTAATATATTTTTAACATCCATTAATGCTCGTTCATTATATATTATAGACTGATCCTAACTGGAGAATGACCATTTTGAATCATTTGTAGATAAGTATATTGCTATTGTGATCCTGTCAATGAAAAGTTACAATAAATATAGCAGTTATACCTGTCACTGCTAGGATCGCAATCACGATCAAGCACCAATAATGTTCCATGGCATTGTTAATTTTGTAAGAGCTGTAATACACGAATCGTTCAATGATACGTTATTGTAATTCATAACAATTTCCGATAGTCACAGAAACTTGTCATTGTCTACTGTGACTAATCAGATGTTTCTAGTCATTAAACGAAAGAATTCTTACACAATTACTAAATACATTCGCTTATTGGTGCTTGAACGGCATTTTAATGTAAATTAGAACACTGCAAAAGATCAGGAAGATTTCATCGAAAAAAAAAACAGTGGTAGTATTAAACCTTAAAAAAATCTAAGTAACAAGTGGTAGACGAAATCTTTGTATCTTGAAAAATCTCGAAAAAACCTAAACAGTAGTATCTTCACCTCAAAAAAAAAAAAAAAACAAAGTAGTAGTATTATACCTCGAAAAAACCTAAGTAACAAGTGGTGGACGTAATCTTTGTATCTCCAAAAATCTCGAAAAAACCTAAGCAGTATTATTTTTATTTCCAAAAAATTATTACTCAAGTGATACACATCACAAAATTACGTTACCTTATCAAAAAATGAGTCGCGCTTCAAGTGATCTATTATTACAATTACAAAAAAGAAATGATATCTCTTTTTAAATTACAGCGCCAATTACAGAGAACATATATTTTTCGAGATACAAAGATTACGTCTACCACTTAGGTTTTTTCGAGGTATAATATTACTACTGCTTTTCTTCGATTAGAATAAAAAATTGAATCATGAAGAATTACACAGAGGTAACAGTACAAAATACAAATATTTTATTAAAATATTTAAACCCAACAAGGGAATATAAGGTATTTAAATACAAAGTTTATATATGTATTTTAAAAGATTTAATCGCATCGCAAAGAATTACAGAGGTATCAGTACAAAAAATAAAAATATTTTATTAAAATACATAAATTTTTCTTGTCAAAAAACTTGGCGCTGCTAGACCTCAAAATTAGGTCAGCCTGGTGTGTATGTGCGAGCGAGTGGGTGTGGGCGATGTGTGTGTGTAATTTGTAAAAGGTCTCTCTCTCTCTCTCTCTCTCTCTCTCTCTCTCTCTCTCTCTCTCTCTCTCTCGCAGCGCCAAGTTTTTTGACAAGAAAAATTTATGTATTTTAATAAAATATTTTTATTTTTTGTACTGATACCTCTGTAATTCTTTGCGATGCGATTAAATCTTTTAAAATACATATATAAACTTTGTATTTAAATACCTTATATTCCCTTGTTGGGTTTAAATATTTTAATAAAATATTTGTATTTTGTACTGTTACCTCTGTGTAATTCTTCATGATTCAATTTTTTATTCTAATCGAAGAAAAGCAGTAGTAATATTATACCTCGAAAAAACCTAAGTGGTAGACGTAATCTTTGTATCTCGAAAAATATATGTTCTCTGTAATTGGCGCTGTAATTTAAAAAGAGATATCATTTCTTTTTTGTAATTGTAATAATAGATCACTTGAAGCGCGACTCATTTTTTGATAAGGTAACGTAATTTTGTGATGTGTATCACTTGAGTAATAATTTTTTGGAAATAAAAATAATACTGCTTAGGTTTTTTCGAGATTTTTGGAGATACAAAGATTACGTCCACCACTTGTTACTTAGGTTTTTTCGAGGTATAATACTACTACTTTGTTTTTTTTTTTTTTTTTTGAGGTGAAGATACTACTGTTTAGGTTTTTTCGAGATTTTTCAAGATACAAAGATTTCGTCTACCACTTGTTACTTAGATTTTTTTAAGGTATAATACTACCACTGTTTTTTTTTTTCGAGGTAACAACATATACACTACTATGCGTGTACTTGGCGCCTTTCTTTACCTTTTTTTTAAAAAAGGTAATTTTGTACAGATATCACGCCTTTTTGTAGTATTACGCATTGTATAAACAATATGTACAGGGTGTTATTTCGAGGTATAATACTACCACTTTGTTTTTTTCGAGGTAACAACATAATACATATATACTACTATGCGTGTACTTGGCGCATTTTTTTACCTTTTTTTTGAAAAAGGTAATTTTGTACGGATATCACGCCTTTTTGTAGTGTCATATAAGACGTCGGCGTTAGAAGTAGATAGAAGAAGAAGTATCTTAATAAAAAATTTTCACATTTGGACTTTGCGTCGCAATATCTCCGCTCGTAGGGCACGGAGCGGGATATTATAAGAGAACCCCCCCCCCCTAATTGGACCTCAAGCTATCGATCAAGCCTACTTAGAACTTGATCCGTTCACTCGTTATTGAGATCTCATCATCTCGAGTACTCGCAACCCGTCGCGTCGCGTAAAAGAGTCACGGTCGGTTTCACTTTGCGTGTACTTGGCGCGAGACACTACCGTGTCTCTTGATTCTGCCGCTAGGGAATTTTTAAGTCGATTCTTATGAATCAAGCTTGAATTCGATGTCTAGGTGTCCCAGGTTGCAGTTGACGAGGTTCACATAGTGCGCTTCATAGTTTTCGGTATTCAGGTGTATTAATACCTTGAATTCGATGTCCAAAAAAATGAGTTTGCAATAGTAGCTAAATTCCAGTAGCTGAATCAAGCTTAGCTGTAAGAGCTAACACCTTAGTATCGTAGCTAAACTTTGGCTATTATAGGAAAAAGTAATTAGCTGCCACGTAAAAATTTATTAGCTGAATAGAAAGCGTAATTTAGCACAAGCGGCTAAAAAGGTTGCAGCCGTACCTAAGTACTTTATCACGTACAGACATTATAAAATTTGCTATACAAGCTACAACACTTAGCACGCATAGCTAAGTTTATAGCTACGCGCGTGATAGTTCGATTCGCAGTTGTTTGTGCGACACTATCAGTTCGGCGCTTAGCCGCGGGCGACGACAGCACAGCGTCTCCTCACGTCTCTGCACGTGCCATCTATCATAGTGGTTGATGAGAAGCCATTTTGTTGCATTGTTCGCATTTCGTTTCGCGCGTGAGTTGTGGAAGGCCCCCCTGCCGCAAGGGGAAGGGGGAAGTGATCGGCGCAGTTCCTGGTGCAGGCTCTCCGACGGCTTCGACGACTGTTCCGCGCGTCGTGAGTATAGACCCCCTTTCCGTGTGATCCGCGGCGTGATCCGCGGCGCCGTTCCAGACCGCTTCCGCGCGCGCGAGGATACGTAGCCGAGCCGAGCGGACTCGCGGCGGCAGCGCGGGTTCACGCCGAAAGCGCCGAGTCACAGCGCGCGCACGCTTCGTCCTTGCAGGGTCACCGGCGATCTCGCGCGCGATCGTCGCGACGACCGGGCGACGTGGGTGTGCCGCGCGTCGGAACGTGCACGCGGATCACGCCGGATCACGCGGCACGTAAGGTGTTGTATGATACATGTTTAGACTTTCATTAAATAATCTACTATTTTGTGAAACAAAATAATTCCGTCTCTCGGCAGTCTCGGCGGCGAAGAAAGCACGACGGGGGTCCGTTTCCGCGACCCGGCACACGTCACTCGAGCGAGGGAAAGGCAGTTTTCCGTTCCCCGAGAAGAACGCGCGTGGCGCACGCGGTACGCGCGTTCTTCTCGCGCGTACCGCGAGAAGACGGCACGTTTAACTCGTGCAATAAGGTTTCAGTGCCGAGTACAGGGCAGTTAGCATTGGATTTAAGGTTTTGTGAATTAATCAGAAATATATATTTGCGTATCAAAAGATGGAAGAAGTTCACGCATTATTAAAGCGTTGGGGTTTATCCCAACCCGTTATTGATAGATTCAGAGGTAAGTTTACTTCTATTGTAAAAACTGCATGACTGTGATTTTCTGTGCTTACTTCTCTCACTTATATATGTATGCAAAATTACCGTTCGGCATCATTCCACGATCTCACAATCATGACGTATATATTCTTTTATCTTCTAATTTGATAGGTAAAAGAATATTCGCTATGTGATCACACGGAATGATGCCGAACGGTAATTTTGCATACATATAAGGTTAGAAGTAAGCATCCTGAACGATAATTTTGCATTGTGCGTGCGTGTGTGTGTGTGTGTGTGTGTGCGCGCGCGCGCACACACTATAGAGAAAATACTATACTATAGAGAAAATCAATTTTCTATAGATTTTCTTGAAACTGTGAATATAAGTTAATTTAGGTGTGCTTTATGCGTGGCATACATTTCAGTACCTCTTGTAGAAAAAATCAAGATACTGAGCCTCAAAGTTTCAACTTTTACTAAATTTTGGTAAAAATTGAAACTTTGGAGGCTCAGTATTTCGATTTTTATACCGCAAGAGATACTAAAATTTATACCACGCATAAAGCACATCGAAATTAACGTATATTCACAGTTTCAAAAAAATCTGTAGAATTTCGATTTTCTTTAGTATATATAAGGACCGGTGAACGTCCTTAAGACAGCAAAAATTACTTTGCATTAGCAGCTAAGATCATATCCTTATAGCTAAAAATCTTAGGACTCATAGCGAACATTATTTAGTTCCTGCAGCAAAAAATAAATTAGCTAGGGATAAATTAGCTATCCTTATAACTAAAAATCTTAGGAGTCATAGTGAAGATTATTTAGTTCCTGCAGCAAAAATGAATTAGCTAGGAATAAAGTAGCTAATTCAGCTAAGCGACATTTGATCTGTTGTAGCAAAAATTTGTTGCTATAGTAGCTAAGTTTAAATAGCGAATAAATTTAGCTGGGACAGCAACAACATTAGCTGTCCCTAGAATAGCGACACATCTTAGCTGTCACAGCTAAGTTTTAGCTCCAGTTGCTAATCCTTTTTTTTCCGTGCACGTGTTCCAGGTTGCTGATGTCGGGTTCCAGATAGTGCGCTCTATAGTTTTTGGTGTCCAGGTATAATAATACGTTGAATTCGATGTCTAGGTGTCCCACGTTTCCGATGACGAGGTCCACATAGTGCGCTCCGTAGTTTTCGGTGTCTACGTGTATTAATACCTCGAATTCGATATCTACGTGTCCTACATTCAGATTTAAAGTTATTAATAAACCTAGACACCAAAAACTACAAAACGCACTATGTGGACCTTGTCATCGGCAACCTGGGACACGTAGACATCGAATTCGAGATATTATTACATCTAGACACCGAAAACTACGGAGTGCGCTATCTGGACCTCGTCATCAGCAACCTGAGACACCTAGACATCAATTTCAAGATATTAATACACGTAGACACCGACAACTACGGAGCGCACTATGTGGACCTCGTCATCGGCAACCTGGGACACCTAGACATCGAATTCAAGGTATTAATACACGTAGACACCGAAAACTACGGAGCTCATTATCTAGACATTGTCATCGGCAACCTGAGACACCTAGACATTGCATTCAACGTATTATTACACCTGGACACCGAAAACTACGAAGCGCACTATGTGGACCTTGTCATCGCCAACTTGGGACACCTAGACATCGAATTCAACGTACGATTACACCTGGACACCGAAAACTATGAAGCGCACTATCTGGATCCCGTCATCAGCAACCTGGGACACGTGGACATCAAATTCAAGGTATTAATACACGTAGACACCGAAAACTACGAAGCGCACTATGTGGACCTCGTCATCGGCAACCTGGGACACCTAGACATCGAATTCAACGTACGATTACACCTGGACACCGAAAACTATGAAGCGCACTATCTGGATCCCGTCATCGGCAACCTGGGACACGTGGACATCGAATTCAAGGTATTAATACACGTAGACACCGAAAACTACGAAGCGCACTATGTGGACCTCGTCATCGGCAACCTGGGACACCTAGACATCGAATTCAACGTACAATTACACCTGGACACCGAAAACTATGAAGCGCACTATCTGGATCTTATCATCGGCAACCTGGAACACGTGGACATCGAATTCAAGGTATTAATACACGTAGACATCGAAAACTACGGAGCGCACTATGTGGACCTCGTCATCGGCAACCTGGGACACGTAGACATCGAATTCAACGTATTATTACACCTGGACACCGAAAACTATGAAGCGCACTATCTGGATCTTGTCATCGGCAACCTGGGACATGTGGACATCGAATTCAAGGTATTAAT
>NC_092368.1:6649771-6682271 GCF_030848805.1 Temnothorax longispinosus
GTCGCGTCGCGTAAAAGAGTCACGGTCGGTCTCGCTCCGCGTGTACTTGGCGCGAGACACTACCGTGTCTCTTGATATAACACGCTAATAACTAATTTAAATAATTTTATATAAATTGATTCAAGAGTTTATATCCATTCGATTTTTATCAATTTTAGTAATGTAGATAGCAAGCAATCTAATGATATAAACAATAAACGTGTAAAATAAAAAATATATATATAGATATAGACTATGCACAACACTTCGTGTAGATTTTTGATAAATGTTTTTGATATAAATACATTTTTACAATTATAAATATAATCAGATTATTGTAGCAACTTTTTTCTATATAGATTCAGACGCCCGGGGCGTTAAGGTCGTACATATGTGCGAGTATTCGTCGTTATTGCGTTGCTGCGTCAGGTTCGGAAAATGCATGAAAACTAGTCGGTATTGCGCGGTAGACTGCATCTCCTTCGGGATTGTGTATCACGTTCGTGTGAAGGGCGATCCGCCGCCTTTATATTCGTCCGCACATCTTTCCGGACACTTGCGTATGTCCTTTTCTGATTTCAACTATTTTCTGATTTCTACTGCGTTATTCCCTTATGACTTCTATCCTATATACTTCTGATTTCAACTATACGTATACGTATAGTAATGATATATCATTACTTTCAAATATATTATTCTTATTTTCATTTATTTATGTGATTAATTGCATCACGCCTCCTCTCCAAATTCCCACAAAAAGAAACTAGGCCCTGAGATATCGCGTTAGATATTGGTGCTAAGGTACGGTGGTGCGAGTAATCGCACCTGGCGCCCTTCATATTACGTTATCTGGCAATTATCTGCAGGCATCCGCCCGCGGTACCTTTTCGTATCTGGCCATTCTCTCAACCTAACTTCGCATTCTGTTAATCCACGATTGCCCTCCTCCGACCTAAGTCGTCTACAGACGATTCCGAGTCTCGACATCGAACTCGCGAAACTCATGTTCGACCGTTAGACGCCGTGCTGTCGTAAGCGGTGAGATCCCGACGACGGGCAGAGGCGCCGTACGGCAAACCGGGCTCGTGCGACGACCGGCCCGCGAGGGGACCGGCCGCCTAGTAACTCTCTTTCACTTTCTTCCATTTTATTTTCTCTTTTCGAAATCATCAAAAAATTAGAAAAATTTTGGCACCGGTTTCAAGAAGATCAATTCTTAATAAAAAATTATCCATTAATAAAAAATTAAACTTATCCTCCAAAAATTAAAGAAATTTTTACACTTGACTCCTATTTCATATATAATTCTTTAAGATTTGCTTTTTGCTAAAAAAAAAATTGGTAACGAAAAATTATACACTTTATAGCAATCCCCGGGAAATTTTACCTCTATTTCATATGTAATTCTTTAAAATTCGGTCAATTAATTCCCGAAAAATTAAAAAAAATTTGTAACCGGTTTCCAAAAAGATCGGTAACAAAAAATAATACACTTTATAGCACTCCCCAGAAAATTCTACCTCTACTTCATGTACAATTGTTTGAGATTCGGTCAATTAATTTTCGAAAAATTGAAAAATTTTATGATACCGATTTCCCCAAAGATTGGTAACGAAAAATTATACACTTTATGACAATCCCCGGGAAATTCTACCCCTACTTCATATAATTTTTTAAGATTCGGTTAATTAATTTCCGAAAAATTGGAAAAATTTTGTAACCGGTTTCCAAAAAGATCGGTAACCAAAAATTATACACTTTATAGCACTCCCCTGAAAATTATATCCCACATATATTATATATATGTTTGATCTATAAATTCCCAAAAAATTAGAAAAATTAGTGTTTGGCGCTCGCCCCCTGTACATATAGCTGTACATATTAGTGTTAAGTATTAGTTCGTCTGCAATAGTATTAGCGATCATTCGCGTTACGGTAATTTGTCGTATTCGTGATTCGACGGTAAAGTCGAGCCGTCGATAGATAGACCCCGTTTAGCCCAGTAAAATGACAAAATCTTGAGGAAATAATACTGACTGGACTGAAACTTTGTAAACAGACTTGTTTTAGGGTACTATTCAACATATTAAAAGTCCCCACGTGTAGGCGCTACGTTGCGGGAAGGGAAGGGTCCAAAAGATTCCAAAAATCAGTTTTTTGCAAATAACTCGGAAAATATCGACTTTACAAAAAGTTATGTAGATATAAAAATTGTAGCTTACAAAATTCCACACAATTTCGTTTTTTATTCAAGTCTGTACGATCAAATGGAGCAGAGATAGAATTTTTTAAACACCGGTAGTTTTGCCTCGATTCGAGAGTCCATTTTCGAGATATTAGCGAAAAATGCGCGACGCGCGTACGCGTTAGCCTCGATTTGAGAGTCCATTTTCGAGATATTAGCGAAAAATGCGCGACGCGTGTACGGGTTTTTTGTTGCGTCGCAAAACTACCGGTGTTTAAAAAATTTTATCTCTGCTCCATTTGGTCGTACAGACTTGAATAAAAAACGAAATTGTGCGGAATTTTGTAAGCTACAATTTTTATATCTACATAAATTTCCGTAAAGTTGATATTTTTTGAGTTATTTGCGAAAAACTGGTTTTTTTGGATATTTTGGACCTTTTGGACCTTCCTCTGCCCGTAACGTAGCGTCTACACATGGGGACTTTTATATGTTAAATAGTACCCTAAAACAAGCCTGTTTACAAAGTTTCAGCCCAGTCAGTATTATTTCCTTCAAATTTTAAAAAAAATTCTATCTCTGCTCCACTTGGTCGTACAGACTTGAATAAAAAACAAAATTGTGCGGAATTTTGTAAGGTACAATTTTGATATCTACATAAATTTTCGTAAAGTTGATATTTTCCGAGTTATTTGCGAAAAACTGATTTTTGGGACCTTTTGGACCCTCCCCTCCCCGCAACGTAGCGTCTACACGTGGGGACTTTTAATATGTTGAATAGTACCCTAAAACAAGCCTGTTTACAAAGTTTCAGCCTAGTCAGTATTATTTCCTCGAGATCGACAAATTTCGAGTCATTTTACTGGGCTAGTTGGGACTCGCGCAAAACGTTGGCGGATCGCGATCTATATTCTAAGTCAATATTCGCGCGACTCACCTGACTCGTGCTGCCCGCCCGCAGGTGGCATCTCCAATTATTGGAGCAAATACTCGCTCGCGCCGGTTCTCAACAGAAGCGCGACGCGAGCCTGCACTCTCGCTCCGGAAGTCGTCGTGTTAACACACTCTGGAAGTGATCAACTCGCTGCTGGAACCGATTCACCGAGCGCCGCGCTCCGTGCCTCGCTCTGCTTGCCATTGCATGTGCATTTTGCTTGCCTGCCTCTTCTGCGTGCCTCTTGCTTGCTGCCTGCGTCTACCCTTGCCTGCCGGACATTTCCCGCTCTCACGGAGAGTTTGCCTGCCTAGGGAGACGGACGACTCGAGTACACCGACGAGAGGGCCGGGCAACGAAACGGTGAGTCGCTTTTGCTATCATACTATTCGCTGCTCGTATTTTCTCGTATAATCGCTTCGCGGGGACCGAAACACCCCCGCTGGTCCTTCGAGTTTAATCGCAAATCCGGGGAACGCTCTACCGCCCCCCGAGCATTGGTCCTTCGAGCCGGATCATTTTCTTTTCGTCGCGTTAGTGGAATGCCGCCGACCTTTTGCGGGAGTACCTCGTACATTCGATATCGGAGTCCTCACTCAAGCATCCTTACGGCGGATCGCTATCGTTAAATTGATTCGCTCGCGCCCGTGCATCTACGTATTAATCGGCCTAGCTCGCCCGCTTCGATATCTCTCGCTCGCAGTCGCTCGTGACGGGAATACACGTGCGGAGCCTTGCGCGCCATTATCGCTGATCGCTCTTACCGTCGAATTAATTGTGCAATCAAATCGTCATTGTCGCTCGAGTGCACGATACGATTTATTACATTAGAATTAAGGAATATTCTTTCCCGAATATTCCACCGTGCCATAACTCCGATATTTCGAACGGAGCCATCCGTTACCCGAGACCTTGGAGCGAACGTTGTTGTTTTGCCTCAGTTTTTCTGTCGGTCGGACTCAGAGTCTTTGTGTCCCGTTGTTATTGTGGATCGTGTCGGGCTGCCGTCGACTCGAGATTATATTTATATTTCGCCGTTCGACCGTTCCGACTTCGTACACTTTGCCATAACAATTACTTGCTGAATCACTCTCTCCCCTCTGACTCCTCGCGGGAAATCATTTCCTATACCTATTTTTTTCCGTTATTCGCACCATGCCTAAGAACGCCGAAACTCGCCGCGAATTGTGCGTTAGGCGGATACGAGAGATCCACGATCTCTCTTTGCAAGCCGCAACCGACCCGGCGAGCCGCGCGAATTTTCTCGCCCGCTATTCGAGCGTGGCAAAAATCGCGGAAGATTTCGAGAGCGCTCACCTGAAAATCATTCAGGAAACCGCGGAGTTCGAGGCCGAGGACGTGATTAGAGCCGAGTTCGACAAGATGCACTATGCCGTAAAGAGCCGGTACCATATTATCACCGGCACTTCGCACGGAAACGCTCAGACGCAGTCCACGGGTCATGGTTCGGCCGTCAAATTGCCTAAGATCGCGCTGCCGGAATTCTCGGGTGACCTCTCGTTGTGGCCGTCCTTTATCGCCTTGTACGCTACATCGATTCACGAGCATCGTCAGCTCTCGGCGATCGAAAAGTATCAGTATCTGCTGGATATATATATGCTGGATATGTATATATCTTGCATATATATACAGGGTGTATCATTTTAAGTGATTCAGCTAAATATCTCTTAAAGTAAGAGATTGGAAAAATTGTTTCAGACAAAAGTTGTTTGGTTCGAAAGGGGACATAAGATGATGTCATTGGTTTGACCTTGAGTGGCATCGTTAAGGACAGGTCAAGGACACCTTTAATTTCTTAAATGAAACTCCCTATTTTTTATTGCATATTCTTATAGCTTATGTCAAGAGCTTTCCAAAACACTATAATTAAGTATTTTTTCATTAAGTACTTTTCGAGTTATAAGGCTTGAAAGTTACAGTATTGTGACATAATATTTTGTTAAGTATTTATAATTCAAATTGCTTACTTTTTATTTTTGCAAACAATATAAATCAATTAATTTAAAAACACAAAATTTTCTTACAGAAAAACTTGTTGTGTAAGAGCGTAATGTGGCACAGTAGATAGCACACTAATCTACAAAGCTGCAGAAGAACAATTTTAATGCCATTTATAATGAGTGTAATTCTTGTACCGTTGTTAAGAACAATGTCTAAAATACCTGGAATAAACTATTGCGCGCTGTGTAATTTCTGTAGGCATTCATATTCATGCATTAAGTTTCATTCTTACAGAATGTCTATTCACCACTTGGTACATATTGTACATATTGAATTACTTTCGACAAAGACTTAAATTTAGCGTATACCATGAAAGAAGAGTACCGATTTTTTATTGCGTTATTGACAGTTATTGAAAAAGCACCCCGAATCGTGAGAGGCAAGAGGATTCACGCAAATCAAGCACCCCGAATCGTGAGAAGCTAAGAAAATAATGAATATGCAATAAACAGTTACACAACAAGTTTTTCTTTAAGAAAATTGTGTTTTCTTTACATTAATTGATTTGTATTGTTTGCAAAAATAAAAAGTAAGAAATTTGAATTATAAATACTTAACAAAATATTATGTCACAATACTGTAACTTTCAAGCCTTATAACTCGAAAAGTACTTAATAAAAAAATACTTAATTATAGTGTTTTGGAAAGTTCTCGACATAAGCTATAAGAATATGCAATAAAAAATAGGGGTTTCTATTTAAGAAACTGAAGGTGTCCTTGACTTGTCCTTAACGATGCCACCCAAGGTCAAATCAATGACACCATCTTATGTCCCCCTTCGAACCAAACAACTTTTGTCTGAAACAATTTTTCCAATCTCTTTTACTTTAAGAGATATTCAGCTGAATCACTTAAAATGATACACCCTGTATATATATATATATATATATATATATATATATATATATATGCAAGTATTTATATTTATTGATTTTTCAAATTGGTTTCCCTTTGATCCAATCCACAATTTAAACAAGATACATTTCTGCGTTAATTTTAAGGGGGCCTTGACCATAGGCCACACACGGCTTCCATCGTCGATAAGGGGCATCTGTGCCACCTGCGCGAAATTCTCCCGGTACCGTCAGAGAAGAAGACGGGCGGTCCCGCCCCCGCTGAGTACGGATCGCGCGCGGTACCTCTCGCCCCACGCCCACTTGTTTACGCTTGCGCCAGAAAAATACGACCGCGGTCATCGCTTGTGCCGCGCTACGAATTACGACGCAATTGTTGTCGAGCACTCACTCCAAATAGCTTGCTGTGCCCGCTACGTGTGCTACCGCGTTGCTCCGGTTAAAATTTATCGTTGGTGCAAAAATGTCGCGCGCACGTGTATTTAACATTCCCCTGACGGGCTCCAGTGAGGAGGAACGAACAAATTGGCCGTATACCAAGAAGACGTTACGTGGCTAATTGGCCAGGGAGAGACCGCGGCTAATGGCACGAAACATATCCAATTAATGTTTGGATATAAAAATCAAAGATACCTATCGTCCCTGAAAAAGACGTTGTCCGACGGCGCAAAAATAGAAATAACCAACGACATGAAGGCGATGATAAAATACTGCACGGACATCGCCAGGAGAGACGGCGCGTTTTATCGTTTCGGAGACATACCGAACTTTGAACGTGTAAAAACCGACGAGAACAACGCAATGTTAATTAAAGCGCGTTCGCAGGGTAGCTACGATCAGGCGATGACAATTCCTTCCGATAATCCAGAAAAAGTACAAGGCAAATGCGGGGTAGGGATGGGCGATACTGTATCGATATTTTGAATATCGATACTTTTGGGCTGTAATATCGATATTTTGTATCGATATTTTACATTCCGATATTAGCCTGTATCGATATTCGAACATGAATATCGAACTTTCGATACAGTCCATAATTCGACGGATATATCTTCCTCGCCTGATCGTGAGTGTATACCGTCAATTGCGCACGCAGCAGCTACTTGGCATGTGATAGTTGTGATTGGTTACCAATTACGTGTCTAGCACGGGTTGGCGCAAATTTTGCGCGGCACGTGAATGGCTGCCATAAGTATTATGTGCCGTGAGAAATCTGTAATAAGATAGTAGAGTTAAAAGAAAAGTGTTGCAACTACTCTGACCGCGACTGTACATTGTCAATTTGTCAACTTTCTATTTAATCATTTACAGGAACATGTACCTTCTTTTGTTCTCTGTTTGCGTGAATTTTGTATCCAAATTTATTACAATTAGCATAAAACTACTTGTCGCATATGTATCTGTCATAATTGATTTCTCCTTTTCAAACAATAACTTGATCTCCATGCCGTTTGCAATACTGTGACTTTATATTTAAGATAATTAGTGTATATTAATAGTGTATTTCTGTAACTTTTTTTATCATTATAACACATATGTAAATAACTAATCGAAGAAAACGAACTTAACAATGACGACGGATTAGCGGGCTGCTTTGTGTGTTCTCAAAATTAAATTAAAATATAACTAATAATAGAGGTATCGACAGTATCGATACTGTTAAATATCGATATTTTTCGCCCGATATTTTTAGTGTATCGATATTCTTATTTATGATACGTATCGATACGAAATATCGATATTTCTCTTGTATTGCCCATCCCTAATGCGGGGAGTCATGAAAGGCATTTGATGTGCAATAATCTGATGAAGACGCGACGGCCGGCGACACGGTGATATCACATTGTTAACCTGATCAACAGGACTCTTTTTTTTAATGTATTTCCTTTTGACGACAAGCTCTATTCTTCGACAAGTAATTCGGAATCTATAGCACTGGGATATCTATTCTTCTCAGACCAAGCCGCTGAGTAGCAGTCGAACGTGATTGGCTCTTACTTTTAGAACCAACCAATCAACGCAGAGCGTTAATAAGACGAACTCAACAGTTGTGTCTGCTGAACGCGGCCAATAATAAAACTTACCTCTGTTCTCATGGATTTAACGAGATGTCTAAAGCCCCTTGCACTTGCAACAGGCAATAGGAACAAGGAATAGAAATCAGAAATCATGTATAAATGCAGAATAAACAGTGACACAGGCAATAGACACAGAGTTTCCGTCACGTTGGAAATTCTGTGCCTATTGCCTGTTGCCAACCAATCAGAACATTCGAATTTTTTAGGTTGTAATTAACGATTTTTTTGTTATTTCCTGTTCCTATTACCTGTTGCCTGGCATTGTGCAAAGGGCTTAATGCTGGGTCTACAATGCGAGTCGCAAAGTCGTCAGTCGCAAGAATTGACCAATCACAGTCGAATTTGAGGAGAATAATCGACTGTGATTGGTCGATTCTTGCGACTCGTGACTTTGCGACTCGCATTGTAGACCCAGCATGATGGAGAGTTATCTTAAGCCTTGTGTACACGATACTAGAACTGCGTCCGAGTTTCAGTTTAAGCCAATGAAACTGCTGCTTTTCTGTAAGAGCTGCAAGTTGATTGGCTTAAACCTAAATTTTTCGTACGAGTTCAAGAATCGGGGCCTCTGCTAAAATGCTAAACCGTCTTAAGTTTGACGAAAACAGGTTAAACAAAAAAATATTTTAAAGCTTAATATCTCGCTTCGCGGAAAAGAGTGACGCTAATTTCTGAGATTCATTCGTTTCGTGCAAAAACACGTCAAATAAGTTTCATCAATTTTTGATGTGACGTGGACTAAATTGTATAATTGCTAAACTACTTCAAAATTATTTACAAGAAAGATCAAAAAAGAAAATAAAAAAATATAAAGCTGGTGAGTATAATAATTGAGGTTAAGATATAGGAAATATATTATTATGTAATTATATTAACTTTTTATACAGATCTAGAAAATAAGAAGGAAGAGAATGTAACCTGTGATAATGGCTCAGATGAAACAACAAGCACTACAAGCAGTACTTCTGAAAGTACTAATCAAAGAAACAAGAGAAAAAAAATATCTATGGTTTGGAATTATTTCACAAAATCTCAGGATAAAAAACTAGCTAAATGCAATAAATGCGGGAAAGAATACAAAACTAGCGGTAATACTAGTAATTTAGCCGATCACATAAAGAGATTTCATCCTCTAAACAAGATAAACTCTGAAGAAATTTCAATTCCAAGCACTAGTTCAAATAGTGATCCAAGTTCAGTACGTTCAAGTTATCGATCAATTAGTCCTATCTTTAAGAGAGCAATACATTATGAAAGTTCCTCTCAAAGAAAGACAGATTTAGATAAAGCGCTTGCTATGATGATAGCAACTGATTTGCAACCATTTAATGTAGTAAATGATGCTGGATTCAAAAAGTTCGTTCATCTTCTCGATCCAAAATATGTTTTACCTAGCAAATTTACAATACGCGAAAATTTAATGAAAACCCTCTATTTACAAGGATTGAATAAATTAAAAAAATACTAAATGATATAAATTATATGGTCATTACGACAGATTGTTGGACATCAGTGAATACAGAATCTTATATAACAATAACCTGCCATTTTATAAACACAAATTATGAATTAACTCGTTGACTGTGTATGACGGCTATAGCCGCAACGTATAGAAAAAACAAAGTAAAACTTTCTGAATTTGCTTGAAACTTGTTACTCGGGGGTTTCTGGGGTCGCTGATTACGAATCCGAAGTCAGATGTACAAAATTCAAAATGGCGGATCCAATATGGCGGATCAAAATTACAAAAAAAGGTCTGATTTTCATGAAATTTGGTACCCTTATGTTTTTTAGGTCTCTGAATTCGAATATGAAGTCAGATTTTCAAAATTCAAAATAATAATAATAAAATTCTGTCTATTTTTTGTAATTTTGATCCGCCATATTGGACCCATTTTGAATTTTGTAAATCTGACATCATATTCGGATTCAGAGACCCAAAAACATAAGGGTATCAAGTTTCATAATAATCCGATGAACTTTTTTTTCAACACACTTTTGGCCCAAATAGTAAAATTCTCTTACACAGCCAATGGGTTAAAGAATTGTGTATTATCCACCAAATATTTAACTAAAAATCATACAGCTGAAAATTTAGCCAATGCTTTATTAGAAGTTTTTCAAGAGTGGAACATTAATGATAAAGTTACTTGTATTGTAACAAACAACGCTACAAATATAATTAAAACGTGTGAAATTTTAAAAAAGAGGCATCTCATGTTATGCGCATACACTAAATTTAGTTGTACAAGATAATTTAAAATTAGAGTGTATAAAAGGTATTATAAATAAATGTAAAGACATTGTACGGTTTATTAAAAGTAGCTCAGTTGCAACAGAAATTTTTAAGCAAAAGCAAATTAGTGAGGCGGAAAATATGACAAAGAATTTATATAAATTAACTCAAGAAGTCTCAACTCGTTGGAATAACTCATTACATATGATACAAAGAATACTAAAAACTAAGAATGCTCTCAATCGGACTCTTCTAAAAATAAAAAAAGCACTTACTGTATCAACAACAGATGAAATAACGATCTTGACTGACATCAATGATTGTCTAGACTGTTTTGATGAGGCAATAAATAGAGTATCAAGTTCAGAAAATATAACAATCTCACTAATTATCCCGATTACTTTTGGCATATATAATAATTTAAATAATCTCTTATTAAAAATTACATCAGAAGGTCAAATGTTTTGTTCGAACCTTATAGAATCCGTGAAGAAAAGACTTTTTATTTATGAAACTCGAAGTATAACAAAAATTGCTACTTATTTTAGACCCCCGATTTAAAAAAGGTTTTAGATCACAAGATAATGCAAATCAGGCAACAAATTTTCTCGAACAAGAAATGAATATCTTAATGAAGACATTAATAAATGAAAATAAAAAAAATCTTTAATAACAATTTCACCTCCCAAAAAATCTCTTTTCTCTTTCATTGAACAAAGAAATGAAGAAAAATCGAAAAGCATTCTAGCAGATGTCATAATAAGAAAAAGACAATATTTAGAACGAAATAATTCACCTGAGAATACAGATCCACTTTTATTTTGGAAGGTACATATATTTTTCAACATTATTTTATTTTGATAATTATTATTATACTTGATAATACTTTAATAATAATTACTGTAATACTTTTAGGTTAACGAGCAGTTAAGTCCTTTACCGGAATTATGCAAAAAATATTTATGCATACCAGCATCTTCAACGGAATCTGAAAGGATTTTTAGTAAGACGGGACAAATAATATCTGATAAACGGTCAAGAATAAAACCCAAAAATGTGGATATTCTTGTTTTTTTAAGTAAAAACCAGTGGTTGTTTTAATAAATTTTCTTGATTTTTACGATACTATATACCATTCATTTTGTATAAGCATAAAAACAAATTTCTTTTCATTAAAAATTTTTGTCACAAAATTTTATTATAATCCTTAAAAACTTCGATTAATTTCCTTAAAAATAAATTTATATTCAAACTTTTGTATTATTACTTTGTATCTTTATTTTTGTATTTTTAAAATACATTATATAATACGTAATACGTTTTATAGATATATTTCATCTAAATATCGAAAATAATCGATAATTATCGATAGTTAAATATCAAAATATCGGTAATTATCGATAGTGACGACTATCGATAGTTCTCCACCTCTACAGACCAATAAATACCAATGTTTGGCGGCGTATGCCGGCCGGATTAAAGAAGATTGTATGCGTCAACACTATGGACGCTTTCTGGCCAGAGTCCACGTCCTAGCGTGCACAAAAAAGACGCCATCGAGGCAAAGATTGAAATTTTCCAATTTAACGAACCTCCTGTTCAACCCGGGTAAACGCAAATTGACAGAAACAATGTCGAGGCCGAAAAACGATTAAAAGAGCGACGGGGCTTTTAACGCGATTACGCTTTATGACTTTGCGGGCAGGACGAAAAGGGGGGGGGGGCCGGCGCGGTAGTCGACGGACAAAACTCGTGTTTGGCTACAAAAATCATCTTCGTCATCTCCACGGAAATTCCGCAAAAGTCCGTGCCGGACGGCGCGAACATTGTAATTACCAGAAAGATCCGAAAGCAATGTCGAAACACTGCTGCGACGAAAGCAAGAGGGAAAATATAAAAGTACAACTGCAGTTTCCACAAGAAATGGACCAAAACTCCCAAGCTCCCCAAGCTTGACGACCAATTTCAAATTTAATTTCTTCTCCGAAAGATAGCCCAGTTTCTCCGCACGAGCCCCACTCGTGCGGGGGGTGCAGTTTGGAATATAAAAATTCCTGTGATCAGGTGGACTCGAACCCGGTTCCTCCGAGTTACGAGTCTGGCACTTTACCACAAGACCACACTGCCACCCCCCCCCCCGTGACAGTTACTAGGCGAAATTTATGTGAGAACGATTATTGACTTTTCAAGTAATTTTCCCCTCGATCCGATCCACAATTTAAACGAGATACATTTCTGCGTTAATTTTAAGGGGGCCTTGACTACAGGCCACACACGGCTTCCATCGTCGATAAGGGGCATGTGTGCCACATGCGCGGAATTCTCCCGGTACCGTCAGAGAAGAAAACGGGCGGTCCCGCCCCCACTGGGTACGGATCATCGCGCGCGGTACCTCTCGCCCCACGCCCACTCGTTGTTTACGCTTGCGCCAGAAAAATACAACCGGTCGTCGCTTGTGCCGCGCTACGAATTACGACGCAATTGTTGTCGAGCACTCGCTCCAAATAGCTTGCTGTGCCCGCTACGATTACGTGTACTTTCCTGCGTTGCTCCGGTTAAAATTTATCGTTGTTGGTGCAAAAATGTCGCGCGCACGTGTATTTAACATTCGCCTGACGGGCTCCAGTGAGGAGGAACGAACGAACAAATTAGCCGTATACCAAGAAAACGTTACGTGGCTAATTGGCCAGGAAGAGACCGCGATTGATGGCACGAAACACATTAATTTAATGTTTGGATATAAAAACCAACGATACTTGACGTCCCTGAAAAAGAAGTTGCCCGACGGCACAAACATTGAAATAACCAACGACTCGAAGGCGATGATGAGATTGTGCACGGACATTGTCAAGAGAGACGGCGCGTCTTATCGTTTCGGGGACATACCAAACTTCGAATGTGCAAAAACCGACAAGTACAACTCAATGTTGATTAAAGCGTGTTCAAAGGGTAACTACCAGCAAGCCATGGGCCACGTTGAAACGATGAACTTGGACTACTTCGTGAGGAACAAAAAAAAATTATCCGCGTATTTCTCGAAACGTTTCTCGCAATGCGACCACGACAGGTACGCGCCGCAAGACTTCAATATTCCGCTCTTTGAATTCCCACCCGGCAAGACCTTGATCTTTGTCGGACCGATAAGTGTCGTCGTTGTATTCTTTGCTTTGCTATCAATTCCCCCCCAAAAAAGAGATACATACATATATATATATATATATATATATATATATATATATATATATATATTTGTCTTTTGTCACAGACTCGAATCGGGAAAACACAATTCTCGTTGGCGCACTTCCAAAATTCCGTCATCATACGCGGAAAGGAAGACTGGAAGAGGTTTCAAGAGGGCCTCACCGACGGCGCCGGCGTCGTGTTGGATGATATAGCCTTTCGTAAATATCTCCCGGAGACAATCCTCCATACAATAGAGAGAGAGACAGGATATACGCAGGACGTTAGACATACGTCGGTTCGAGTGCCGGCTGACCTGCCAAAAATTGTATGCATCAACAGCATGGATTCCTTTTGGCCGCAAGGAATATTGCCACGCACGAAAAAGGCCATCGAGGCACGTATCGACATCTACGAATTTGAAGAGCCATTGTTTGGATTGAGACGCCCCGCGGTTCAATTGGGAGAATGCAGTAGTACTAGTAGTGAGGTGGTCGCCAGCAAAAGACTTTGCGGCGAGGAGCGCGATTAATCGACTGTATGAAGTCAACGTATAAAGAGAGAGAGATCGTGTCAGTGGCGAGATCTATGGCGTTCATCTTGCGGTAGGTCGAGACGCGCGAATGTTTATGCGCGAAATAGGTCCCGACCGCGTAGTAACTCAGGCGTTCGAGAACGGCCGAGCGCGGGCTTCCCGCGCGCTTGCGTGAGCATGTTGGGAGGGGCGCGCAGCCCGGGCGAGCGAGCATTCGTCTTCCGGACATCGTTCGTGATACATACGTTGTAATAAGTTCGAGTCAAATACGTAATTGCGTCATCTTTTCGCTGTTAACTAATCGAGTTGTGAGGTAGCCGAGATCTTCCTCTCCGTGTGCAGCTAACAATATAACTGTTGATCATATACGAATCAAATAAAGGACTACAAATATCATCGCAGAAAGGAAGCCAGTGAGATACGTCCCGGCGAGCCATGCCAGCACGTGGAAAGCTCGAGGAAGGCAGCCATTTTCTGGAACGTTCGAGAAAGCCTTTTCTACATGAGATCAAACGCCCTTTCGAAGTCTTGGATAAAAGAGGTTTTGGCTTGGTCCTTTCGACATATATTCGTTGTGTGAACATCCTATGTGATGTTATCGTCAATCAAAAAGTAACCTTTATCAATATACTTGAGTGAGGACGTTAGACTCTCGTCTACCGTTACAAGGTGAGAACGTTAGACTTTCGTCTACCGTTACGAGAGAGATAATCAATCCTCTCAAGGTTACCCTTTGCGGTTACAGCTTGCAGAGATCACGAGAGCAAGCTAGAGGAAGACTTCCTCCCCTTTTGAAAGATATTAGAATAACACTGAGCTCAGTCTAAGTCCATTAATTAATTATTTCTTTGGTTGCAACCTTTTTCTTGACAATGAAAAACTTTACTTCTTTCTTTTGTGCTATTGATTCATTATAAGCGAGTATATAATATTTTTATCATTCATTACGTTAATTTGCGGACATTCGTTACATTCACTACTAAATTAGAATGCGTTCTTTGCGAAATATATAAATCGTTTCTGGCGTTGTAATAAAACTATCGAGTAACCGTTTCCGTGCGTTGCTATAAAAGTTCTTACTCAATTTATATTATTCTAGTGATTATTTTGCGAATTATTAATTATCAAACATTACGTTTATGCTGTGGTGAATTAATGTGTCAATCAAAGACTGCCTATTACAAGATTTAATTCAGTAAACTCAGTGAGAAACTTAATGCTTATGGTTTTTTGTTGTTGCTCATGTCATATGTATAGCTTATGTTGTAGTAATCGCTCATGATGTAGTAGATTACTTTGTCGTGATTTAGACATGAGTTTGGTAATACTTAATCAGTATTTAAAGTACAAATAATATTATTTACTAGACAGATGATAGTTATTTATGATTTTAACTAAAAGATTGATGCATTATTTCCCAGATTATACAAATTCTATCTGAATTGATATTCTTGTATTAGTTGATTTATGTTTATGTTTTAAACGATCCTTTCTTTAGAAAAGAACAACTAATTCTGAGCTTGACTACGTCAAGAGAAATTATATGAGAACATACTATGACAATTCTGTTTATAATAAAGCTTTTTATATGATAAAGAAATACCTCAGTAAAACTTCAAAGTATATTCTGCCATATATTTAAAGAAAGGACTGTTCTATGATAACCATTTATTTGTTCTTTTATGCATTTGATACATTTATTGTACTCATATTTTATTTTATATTACCAATGTATAATTTTGTTCACAAATACTGGGAAGGTTTTAGGGCAGTTTCCCTTCCCCCGTGCAACAAATGTTGGTATTCTTTGTATAGTTCTGCCCAATCTAAACTTTTCTGAATTACATAAATCACGAAACGCAATCTCTCTCTCTCAATAAACGGATTCTTTTTATTGTTCCTTCCTCATCAAATTCTCGAGATCAGGCTCGTGCGCGAGCTTGTGCAAACATCGACCGTAAGGTGAATAGAGTTGTACACAAACGAAAATCTTGTGTTGCGGATAAATTCTCTTACGGTAAGTAATTCTAATTACACGCAATGACGCACGCTTTAAAAAGTAATCAAGTTGTTTAAAGCAATCCGAGATACTACAACTGCAGCGATCCACGATCTCGCTCGCTGTCTAATCCCTATGGCTTATTTCCCCGGCGTTCCACCTCACACGGCAAATCCCAGCAGTAGACTGCCAGTAGACATGACGAAGTCGCAAAATATATATATATATATATATATATATATATATATATATACACGGAAAAAAATGATATGATGCTCACAACCAGAAAAAATTTGGTTGTAAGCAACCTAGCTGCATCACAAAGTTATCTGTGAGTAACAATTATGTGTATGGTTGATGTGACTTATTTACTTTTATATGTTAACTACATGAATTTAGTTGCGCGGAATTTGGTTGCCACAACCAGAACTTGGATGGACTATCTATCCATATAGTTGCGTCCGCGGGATGAGGCCGCGATGTCAGAAAACAAAAGCGACTCGCTATGCCGCGCATACATTTTCTAGCGCGTAGTGAGTCGCGTTTCTCTGCACGCGTTGCAACGTGTTATAGACCGTTGCGCGGATTATCTAGTATCGCCATTCTATTTCGTTGTCATTATGGATGAGCGTTGCAAAATTGCGTTGCAACGTATGAAACTGTCGCACCTTATTGGATTATTTGAAGGTATGTATGATTAAAGGTCGATTTAGACATAACCGTGCCGTACCCGTACTGTATCCGTATCCGTTACTTCTGTAGTAACTTACGATGATTCTGCTAGAGACCCTCTTTACGCGGAGTGAATTATGCAGACCCCCGTTTACGCGGAGTGAATTATTGTATATTTACGATAATTTGAGTAAGTTATAACTCAGAAGTAACGCTCGCGTAAACAGAGTATATGTGCATACTACATCAAGACATATTATCTAAGCCAACCAAATGGTGTAGTTGCCATAACAATATTTGTAGTTGAAGTATCAAGAAATATTAAGAAAATAGGTTGGTTGCAGCAACCAGGTATCGTCATTGCTGCAACAATAGTCACTCAACAATTGCTCTGTGGCTGCAGCAAACACATAACTGGTTGTTCCGTATTTTACTATTTAATCTGGTTGGCACAACCAGATTTATGTGTGAGTCAACCATACTGTTTTTTCCGTGTATATATAGGTATACTGGTGGCCCATTTTAAAAGATGCAAGCAAATATCTTGAAAAATATAAAACATACGGAAAAACGTTTCAAACAAAAGTTGTTTGGTTCGAAGGGGGACATAAGATGGTGTCATTGGTTTGACCTTGGATGGTCGTTTAAAGCTCACGTAAACTACACCCTTAAATTCTTAAATGGAAACCCCTATTTTTCAATACATATTCTTGTAGCTTATGTCGAGAGCTTTCCAAGACACTATAATGAAGTTGTTTTTTTATCAAGTACTTTTCGAGTTATGAGGCTTGAAAGTTCTAGTATTTGGACATAAAATACAAAATATCTTGTAAAACATCAAGTTTTCGGTGATGTTACCTTAAGGAGTCATAACCGTTTCTCGGCCCTGAAAGGTGATCCAATAATTATGAGAGATTGCCAGAAAACTATTAGACCGATTAAGTTGAAAAGTTTTTATTGTAAAGAGTGTCTTTTGCAGAAAAGAAAACTTATACTAAGAAAAAAAAATACAAAAAAATGTAGCGGCTTTTCGTTTTTCTCGAAACACCACTTTTCAACTCAGCATTCGTCCAATTAACTTCATATTTTTTATATATATGCTTAATGAGATTCGTTATCGCGCTACGAGAGCTTTTATTGATAAGTTCAATCATGTTTTAATAATTATAAAAGATGTAACGACTTTTTTAGAAAAAATCGCGATCATTTTTTGAAAGTGTGACCATTTCCGTAATTTTTTGTTTTCGAAAAATTCCCCTCGATACACGAGAATCACGATCCCAAAAAGTAATTAAAAAATCCCAAAATTTTGTTTCAGACCAATCCTACGAGCTGAATCACGCCCACCGTTTGCTTGCGCAAAAAAAAAACGTCTTACGCCAATGCACGCAGCCGCTACATTTTTTTGTATTTTTTCTTCTTTGTGTATGTTTTCTTTTCTGCAAAAGACACTCTTTACAATAAAAAAAGATTCAACTTAATCGGTCTAATAGTTTTCTGGCAATCCCTCATAATTATTGGACCACTTTTCAGAGCCGAGAAACGGATATGACCCCTTAATGCTTTATGCACAGAATAATGAGACGAATTAATTGGTATGAAAAAAAGACAGTTGCTTTTAAGAAAAAGTATGCAGATGCGTGTTGCAAATTACATATTTTTTCTTGAAGGAACTAAACCTTTTTTTCATACCAATTGATTCATCTCATTATTCTGCGCATAAAAGTATTAAGGTAACATTACCAAAAACTTAATGTTTTACAAGATATTTTGTATTTTATGTCAAAATACTAAAACTTTAAAAAATACTTCATTATAGTGTTTTAGAAAGCTCTCAACATAACCTACAAAAATATGCATTGAAAAATAGGGGTTTCCATTTAAGAAATTAAAGATGTCGTTCACGTGAGCTTTAAACGAACATCCAAGGTCAAACCAATGACACCATCTTATATCCCCCTTCGAACCAAACAACTTTTGTCTGAAACGTTTTTCCGTATGTTTCATATTTTCGAGATATTTGCCTGCATCTTTTAAAATGGGCCACCCTGTGTGTATATATGTGTGTATATACAAATGTGTGTATGTGTGTGTGTGTGTGTGTGTGTGTATATATATATATATATATATATATATGTATGTATATGTGCGCGCGCGCGCGCGTGTGCGTGTGTGTATGCGCGTGTTCTCGTGTGCGCGTGTGTGTGTGCGTGTGCGCGTGAGTGGGAGCGTGTGCGCGTGTGTGTGTGTTAATACAAACATCAAAACTGTCATTATTCGATCGCGGCGCGACGTTGACGCAGTAGGCCTATTCTGTAACGAGCCTGGTTTCTGACATTCACCCGACATTAAGAAAAAATTATATTCGTATATCCAATTCGAAATTTTATTACTCTTTTTAAACTGAATTTGTTTCTTAAAATAGTTTTTGGAAAATTATATATTTGCGCTGGTTATGACATATGTAGATTATATATAACACTTATGCCACGTAAAGTTGGCTCACGATCCAAAGGTCCTGAAGTCCCGAGTTTGAATCCCACCAAGGTAAGCGTGTTATTTCAAATACGAGAAAATATTTATAATAATAGACTGCATCCTGCATCTTAAGAAACAAATTTAGTTAAAAAATAATAATAAAGTTTCGAAATAAATATAATTAATTTTTTTTATGTCGGGTGAATATAAGAAACCAGTGCCGGCTCGATACCGGCACGTAACATCGGGCCGATTTTATCATTTGGATATTATGCCGACGTCGGCGCGATGTTACAGCCAGTGCTGGGACGACTGATATATTTTCCTTATGAAGACCTTATAGGGACCTGATCATTCGGGTCCCGATAAGGCAATATTATCAGGTCCCGACAACTAAATCGGGCAAACATTATATGGTCCTCATTTGGGCCCTATCTCAATTTCTAGTCGGGATATCGCGTACGCTCTATATGTATCAAAATAATTTTTCAAGTTTATCAAGCGCGAATAACGACTCTATCTTGAGGCTATCTCTTATCGCTAAATTGCACGGATGCATGCTTATTCGCAGATTTTTATTAATGTATTTGCCATTTTATTCCAAAAATCTCAAAATAATAGAGGACTTTTCTCCTTAGTTTCGCTTAAGCCTTATGTCATACAATGTAATAATATTCTTATCGCCCCTCTCCCGCAGAAAGAGATGGGTGGAGATAAACCTCAGTTCGCGTGAAAAGTACAATGATATCCAGAGAACTATCCACGCGAACCAAAGTTCATCCCACCCCACCCCATCCCTTTTTACAGGGCGAAACAAGATCTATCACTGTACATCAGGGTTTCAACTTTCCACGCGAAACGGTCCACCCCGCCCACCCTCGCCATGTGTACTGTAAAAATGGCAAAAGAAATCAAAACAGAACATAAGTTTAGGAATGTAATGAATGTTTCTATATATCACGTATCTATATCACTAATCTCAGTATGTCATATAGCTGTCAGTCAGTTGGATAATTTCAAGAAAATTTCCTAAATTTTCAACATGCATTTGCACGAATTTATCAATTTGACATACAATTTTAATTTTTCGTGAAATTTTTATCCTGCACAGTGACCACAGTGTTTCTGATTCAGCATTCATAGCGTCTAAGGTTACGAGTGTCGAGCGATGCGGCTGATCGTACGTATTAACCTTTCTATACCCGCGCATTGGTCTGTCAGACCGACGATATACGTTTGCCTTGTTTTCCATTTAAAAAAAAACAAGGCAAACGTATATCGTCGGTCTGACAGACCAATGCGCGGGTATAGGAAGGTTAATTTGATATGACGAAAGACCGACGAAAATTTCGATATCAGCTTATACGCGGGATTCTCTCGTGACGGGAAAAACGTCGATCTTGCTGAGAATGTGTTGCGACGAAACGCCGAGGACTTGTGCAAAGTCATCGCGCAATAAACAGGTAGGTGCCGGCCGACCGTTGTACGTAAATCTGTCATATCCTGTCGATAGTATTATTAATATTTCTGCTAGAAATTTTAGAGATCCGAGTGTTTCTCCAAGGGATTCGTGCGCGAAGGAACGAAGCAGAGAAAACGCGCAGTAAACCGGGAGTAGATCGTTCACCTTTGTGAGTAAATTGATTTCATTCTTATGAATAATTGCTTAAGGTAGGCGTCTCGCTACGTGCTAATCATGTGACTGTTTGTAGGTTTTCACCAGTTTTCACGTTCAGAAATATATTTCAGGCAATTTTTGCTAACGGAAAAATAATTTTATGAATTATGGTGTAAAATTTCATACGTGACAAAGTATGTTACTTTTTCCAAATTATGTGATTTTTCTCATTTGACTCCGTTTTGATCAGCTGATCATGCGAGTCGTCGAGAAAGGTTATCATCTCCTTTTCGATTAAATTTTGACAATTACTGAGAAAAGGTTTCAAAACGCATGACAGAAGTGTCAATCACTATCCAATTCGGCTAAGAAAGACGAGCCCCATAACCTGCAACTACAGTGATTAGCCAGCGGCATTGCCAAGTCTTCCCAACCTCACCTCGACCAAAAAATGTCTGCTCGATTACCGCATTTTCACTAAAATAAACTAAAAAATTAGCAGCGAAATCTCCGGTAACCTATATATTTTATGGTTGCATCGGATTCTTCGAAATCTAATGTACAAAAAGCAATGTTTTTTTCTTACTCCATCTAATCGAAAAATACGAAAATACGTGATTGAAACCGTGATAAAGCCTTCTTTTCTGTATGAAGTAATGCAAAATTTGTGATTTTCGAGATCGATTTTCTAGAGTAAATAGTCGGTAAGGAGCCACAGAAAAAATCGACTGCAAAGCTGATCATATAATTTGATATAAAATCCAAAATCGAAAACTTTATCTAATACATGCCCTGACGAGACGACTTCCTTAATAATGCAATGTTCTCTGTGTGTGTCATTGCGTTGTCAAAATAATTCTTAATTTCATTAAAAATAGTATTTAATTCTTAATTTTTTAAATATTGAACTCTTTATTATATCGAGTCTAATAAATATGCAAAATAATTAAATAATTAAATTTCGCATGTAACAAGCATTCGTGCATGTTAATAGGCAATTAGTTTGGCAAAATGTTTATGCAATTATATATAACAATGTATAATATCCTTGAAACACAATACTTTACAGTCTTCTTAATAATTTAAAGAAAACACTATGCCAAAATTTACATTTATTTGATGTATTGATATTTCTGTTTGAAATTATGTACACATCCTTATTACAGGGTATTGGTAGAAAAATTTCGAATATAAAAAACGGCAATAGAATGCTTTCGTTGTATTAGTTTGTTCGATAACGATTTATATACGCACGAAAGGTCTACGTGATCTTCAAATTTCTCGCTCGAATATCACTAAACCTCCCTCTCTTACGTGCCTAGACCCAGACGTCTCGACACGCGTTTTACGCACACACCCGCGCGGAAAAAGGATGAGTCCCATCTCGTCACGTCAACGACGTAAGATGCGCTTTGCAAACGGCCGAATCTCATAAAATAAATTCCACATCCGCGCGCGTGATCTCTCACCCCGCGCGATCCGATCGCATTCTCGAATTTATTTTATTCGCGAACGAAATACACACGGTAAATTACTTTTCCGACAATAATTTAACCACGTTAACATTATCGGGTATGTGACATGGATCTGGTTAAAATTTGTCGTTTTATTGCCTATTTTCTACTACTGCAACCACCGCGATACAAATGTCTGATTAATGAATTAGAATTAAATCATAAAGATGTAATCGATTAAATAAACTTTTGTCGATAGGTAATACTTAACAAAATTATATCACAAAGTTACGTTACCTAATTCAACCTAAGTGATATGTATAAATCTAAAAATCCAACCTAAGTGGTAGTAGCTTCTATTTTCTTTAACAAAATTATTATATCACAAATTTGTGTTACCTAACTTAACCCATGTGACATGTATGTCAAAAAAAATGTGAAATCTTTAAATTACGCCAAATACAAAGAGAATATATATATTGCTTTAAAAAATAATTGTTGTGCAACTATTTTTAAAAAATAAAACCCAAGTGGTACATATCTTTGTGTTCCCATTCAAGGGTTTTCCTATTCCAACCCAAGTGATAGTAGCTTTAATTCTATTTAATAAAATTATAATATTACAAAGAATTATTTTAATCACAAAAAATTAAAAAGGTAACAGTACAAAATAAAAATATTTAATTAAAATAAAATAAATAAATTTTTCTTGTAAAAAAAACTTGACGCTGCTTTGTTTACTCTCGTCACATTCTTCCCTAAATTATGTTTTTTTTTTTATTCAATCAAAAATTTTAGTACTTTATTAAATTCCGAAGTCTAGCAGCGCCAAGTTTCTTTACAAGAAAAATTCATTTATTTTATTTTAATTAAATATTTTTATTTTGTACTATTACCTCTTTAATTCTTTGTGATTCTTTGTAATATTATAATTTTGTTAAATAGAATTAAAGAGCTACTATCATTTGGGTTGGAATAGGAAGATACTTAAATGGGAACACAAAGATATGTACCACTTGGGTTTTATTTTTTTTAAATAGTTGCACAATTATTTTTCAAAGCAATATATATATATATATATATATATATATATATATATATATATATATATATACTCTTTGTATTTGGCGCAATTTAAAGATTTCACATCTTTTTTTTAAATACATGTCACTTGGGATAAGTTAGGTAACAGATTAGTGATATAATTTTGTTTAAAAAAAAATTGAAGCTACTACCACTTGGGTTGGATTTTTAGATTTATACATATCACTTAGGTTGAGTTAGGTAACGTAACTTTGTGATATAATTTTGTTAAGATTATATGAAATTCTTGAATGTAGAATAATATTGTTGCATTGACATTAAAATAAAAAAATCACTCACCGGCCGATGCGCAACAGCGGAGTTGTAATACTACATTGATCAGATAAATTATCTGAAACATACAAATATTTTTACATTAAACCATTGCAGTGCCCAAGATAATCGATACATATTTGTATTGTACAAGTAATGAATTCATTATTCGAGTATAATGTAAGGGCAAATCACGTCGCGCTTGAGAAAGTGGCGGAATCCGCCACGGGGACAGCAAAATAATAAACAAATCCTACTCACCTTACGGTCGTTCCGCCGTTGCCCGATGCCTCCCAGGCCCCCTCCTCCTCTCTGTGGTCCTTCACCGATGTCGCATCTCCGTCGACGCACTCACTCACGACATTCACGAGCGAAAATCGACGATATCGTCGCTCATGATCGCGCGACACTTTGCACGGCACTCCCGGTATTAATCTCGCGACGCGGCGCGTACTTTATTACACGATGATGGAAGGATTACGTCGGAGATGCCTGTACGATCCGCTCGACGATCCCATCAGCTCGTGATGCCCCGCAGGTAAACGCGACGAGCGAGTCTTACATGGCGGAGAGAATTTCGTAAAATCATATGGCCAACTTCGCCAGGAACAGCCGTCGCGTGGACGCTACACTTGCTGCTTGTCAGGCGATCTTGCTTAACTGTAATCATAAATAATCGATTTATGAACATTGTATCTATCCTCCATGATCGCCAAATATTAAGACACGATTATATTACAAGATTGAACATACGACAGACTGCAATCGCTAATTAAACACGATATCGTCGCTTACGATCGCGTGACACTTTGCATCGGCACTCTCGGTATTAATCTCGCGACGTGGCGCGTACTTCATTACACGACGACGGACGACGGAAGAATTAAGCGGGGAGCACACACTTCTGCATAACGCATAATGCGTAAGCATAAGAAAATTGATTGGTCCATAGTCCATACACATGTGCATAAGGAAATAGACCAATCAATTTTCTTATGCTTACGCATTATGCGTTGTGCAGAAGTGTGTGCTCCCCGCTTTACATCGGAGATGCTATGAACGAAGCTATACAATCCACTCGACGCCTGTTACTCGATTTAGCATCCGCTCGTGTCCTTTATCCATGTTCCGAAATCGATAGTAATTTCATTCTGAAACCGCACGACACGAGACGCGAGGCGAGTCGAGTCGCGAGTCAAGTTGACGATTGCAAAAAACGAGACCGATTATCCGAAAAAAGGTAAATACTATCGAACGCGATATACATACCTCGGCATCCATATAAATTCCGCGAAGCACATGTATTAAATGAGCATTCGATATATCACAGTTTTCCGTAATCTAAATCGGCGATTCGTGTATTATTCCGCACTGTATTCCGAAAGCAATGACTTCTGATGACTTCCAACATGGATCCGCGATCCGCGGGCGCCGCAAACGCGCGCGAACGGCAACTCGAATAGTGGGGGTAAACTAACTAGGTCGAGAGAACCAATCGGCATCGCGGAAAAAGACCGAGCTACATCTCGAGATTTTCGAAAAAACTTCGATATATTCGAGTATCGATTTAATTTCTATCTCGGCAATTGTTCAAATGAAAAACGAAGCTACTTATAAAGCCCCTTGCACAATGTCAGGCAACAGGCAATAAGAACGGGGAATAGAAATCAGAAATCATGTATAAATCATGTATAAATGAAGAATAAACAGTGACACAGGCAATAGACACAGAGTTTTCGTCACGTTGGAAATTCTGTGCCTATTGTCTGTTGCCAACCAATCATAGCATTCAAATTTTTTAGGTTGTAATTAACAATTTTTTGGTTATTTCCTGTTCCTATTACCTGTTGCTTGGCATTGTGCAAGGGGCTTAACGATCGATACGAAACACATGGCGCTATCTTCGAGCGTCTTCGCGATCAAAAAATTCGATATAATCTATTATTTCTAGAATATCTCTTAACATTATACAAGAAATATTAGTATACTTTAATAATGTCAGTTTATAATTCTTAATGTTCTTTGTAGTTTAAAATATTCAAAATACTAAAAGTTTTCAAGAAACATTAAATTTCGTACGTTTTCAATATGCTATATTTATAATAGATGTAATAGATTTATGATAGATGAGCTGTGGTCCAGTTATCTCTTACTTTTACGGTATGTGTATATAAAGCATTTATCGTCTAGAAAGTTAGTCTCATGTAAATGCAATTTATACAAGGTGTTTCAATTGAAACGGCAATTACACCCTATATGTGACTATTATATATATACCGTGTGTATCAAAAATTCAGGAACAGCCAATTATCTCAGAAAGTATTGGTTTATGAAAAAAATATTTCAAGTTGGAGGGTTCAAAGAGGGCCAATAAACGATCTTATTAGATTTGGCCGTTCCGGAACTTTTGGTACGCACGGTATATATCATATATATGTATTATGTATATACATATACACCTATATTTTCTAACTTATTAAACTGCGCGTCGATTCTTTGTCGGACTTAAAACTTTATCTTAATATTTTTAATTTTAATATTATATTTCAAATCTGATCAATTAATTTTAATATTTTAATAGTTAATTTTAATATTTTAATATTTTAATAGTTTTAATAGTTTTATTATATGATACCAAAAAAGATATTCAGAAATCAATTGATTGATATGAATCCTTTACAGGTATATTAAATATGAAAGATAAGACAAAAAGATATATTTTAAAGTTCTCGCCCTAGAAGTACATCTACATCTACCTATTCAGTAACGTTTAAAAAAATCATCGACGGATGACGAATGAGAGCACGATATAATAGACATAATATAAGTAGGAACAGTAGGTAGTAAGTACTCCGTCAAGAAGTTGGAAATAAATATGGCGATTCACACAACTAATAACATGGCGATTGTCATGGTAACTAATAATAACCGAAGCTGAAAAACACAGGTAACAGAAACAGAGAATATTATTCTGTTCCTGTTGCCTGTTTTTCATTGTGCATGCAGCTTGAAGGGCGCTCGCACAATTAACAACATGGCGGATAGTTTACCACAAAAATCAAAGGCATACGAAGTGTACCTGCTGTTCTTACTTATACTGTGCAATAGAGCTGTTTTCTTTAGCTGCAGTACGACAAATTTTGCATTTAAAATAAGTGTTACAAGAAAGCATTAGAGAGTGAAAGAGAATAGATAAAAATTGTTACAGAAAAAATACAGAATATCCAGCTGAAGAAAACGAACTTGATGATGCAATAAGGTGGAATAAAAGCTAACAAAAAACGAAAAACGGAATCCGCCTATACCCCTATTCTGTAACTCTTAACGACTCACCTCTTCGTGACTTTGTTCACGTTCGATATTAGCCAGACTAGACCGCGAGCTACGTCTGGTGGAGCTCTTTTCGTCACTTAGCAGCTGTGCTACTTGTGCCTTGTTATCCAGCTCTACCAGCAGCTCTACCAACAACTGCAAAAAAACAAAAACAAATGGTCATATTATGAATCCATATTATTAAACAAATTCAATCAAATTTTAATTTCTATATTACTTTTATATATATGTATATATATATATATATATATATATATATATATATATATATTTGCAAATTAAAATTAATAATATACCGTATATATATATATATATATATATATATAATGTATATATATATACAGTGTATCATTTTAAGTGATTCAGCTGAATATCTCTTAAAGTAAAAGAGATTGGAAAAATTGTTTCAGACAAAAGTTGTTTGGTTCGAAGGGGGACATAAGATGGTGTCATTGGTTTGACCATGAATGGTCGTTTAAAGCTCACGTGAACGACACCTTTAATTTCTTAAATGGAAACCCATATTTTCCAATACATATTCTTGTAGCTAATCTCGAGAGCTTTTCAAAACATTATAATAAAGTATTTTTTCGTTAAGAACTTTTGGAATTATGAGGCTTGAAAGTTCTAGTATTTTGACATAAAATACAAAATATCTTGTAAAACATTAATTTTTCGGTAATGTTACCTTAAAACTTTTATGCACAGAATAATGAGACAAATCAATTGATATGAAAAAAAGGCATAGTTCCTTTAAGAAAAAATATGTAATTTGCAACACGCATCTGCATACTTTTTCTTCAAAGCAACTAAGTCTTTTTTTGTTGATATTTAGTTGAATCACTTAAAATGATACACCCTGTATACACACATTATATATATATATATATATATATATATACATTATATATATATATATACATTATATATACACACACATACGTACGCACGCGCACGCTGTATGTATATATACAGTATATTATTAATTTTAAATTTGCAAAGTTTATATGGTTATTGATTATAAGGTTTTAAGTTTTAATACTTGATAATCTAAACATTTAAAATTATTTAACCTCTGATAGCAAAGCGTGAGTGTGCAAAATCATGTAAACGTGTTGCTGAAACCAATTTATTTATTGCCACAAACTTTGCGTAAACATAAGTCGTATATCAGCTAGAGAGAATTCCGCTAGAATTCATACTTATGATGCTTTTACAGCAAAGATATGTAAATTATTGCTGCAAACTGTTTGCAGCAACAATATGCAAATTATTTCCATCAATAACATATAAACTGTACACCAATGGAATCTCTGAGCATAAACTGTCATTGCTGGAAAAATGTGATAAATATTGAATAAACCGTTGCTTGAAGCAAATTCAATATTCTTGCTGAGCATTTGCGGACGCAGCTTTACGTGTTATTTGCGCAAACGCTCGTCACGAGTTTACAAACATATTTCATACATATAACAGACGTTTTGCTGTCTGAGACACAGTATAAGTAAGAACAGTAGACACACTTCGTGGCAACTATCCAGTCTATCCGCCATGTTGTTGATCGTGCGATCACGCTTTATTTTATATGATATATTATTATCTTTTTATCTTATCCATAAACGTCTATGATCTTATCTTAATATCTAATACTCAGTTACCACAAAGTTACCATGACAATCGCCATGTTAATATGTTATTAGTTGTGTAAATCGCCATATTTATTTCCAACTTCTTAACAGAGTGTATCTGACGAGCGTGGCCTAGTAGACAGCGCACTGGTCTATTGAGCCAAAGATCCCGGGTTTGATTCCCCGTAGAGCTAGAAAAATTATATTCGCTCGTTCTCCTCTCGGAAGGCAATGGCAAACCACCGAGAGTATGTCTTGCCAAGAGAATTTCTCTAAAAAATCTAACCGTTCGGAACCGTAGGTCCCATATACAATGTGTATAATCTACGTGCGCAACACATGTATATGCAGTATATGAAGAGAAGTCACCACGTTGGGACACGAGTAATAGGATGATGATGAACAGAGTGTACCTACTGTTCTTATACTGTGTCTGAGACATGTTGACTGTCAATGCTTTAAACAACAAACTTATTCTTAGACTAATAAGGAATTTTTCAATCACAGGTTTCTTTACTTTATAATTATTAATTGTTAAAATATTGTTTGTGCATAGATTATACATGTGTAACTTGGAGAAAGAAATTTTGTCAAAACCATGTGCGTATTAATTATATATCATTATTACACATGATAGTTAAGGTAGGCGTCTCGCTACGTGCTAGTCATGTGACTGTTTGTAGGTTTTCACGTTCAGAAATATATTTCAGGCAATTTTTGCTAACGAAAAAATAATTTTATAAATTATGGTGTAAAATTTCATACGTGACAAAGTATGTTACTTTTTCCAAATTACGTGATTTTTCTCATTTGATTCCGTTTTGATCAGCTGATCATGCGAGTCGTCGAGAAAGGTTATCATCTCCTTTTCGACTAAATTTTGACAATTACTGAGAAAGGGTTTCAAAACGCATGACAGGGGTGTCAATCACTATCCAATTCGGCTAAGAAAGACGAGCCCCATAACCTGCAACTAGAGTGATTAGCCAGCGGCGTTGCCAAGTCTTCCCAACCTCACCTCGACCAAAAAATGTCTGCTCGGTTACCGCATTTTCACTAAAATAAACTAAAAAATTAGCAGCGAAATCTCCGGTAACCTATATATTTTATGGTTGCATCGGATTCTTCGAAATCTAATGTACAAAAAGCAATGTTTTTTTCTCACTTCATCTAATCGAAAAATACGAAAATATGTGATCGAAACCGTGATAGAGCCTTCTTTTCTGTATGAAGTAATACAAAATTTGTGATTTTCGAGATCGATTTTCTAGGGTAAATAGTCGGTAAGGAGCCACAGAAAAAATCGACTGCAAAGCTGATCATATAATTTGATATAAAATCCAAAATCGAAAACTTTATCTAATACATGCCCTGACGAGACGACTACCTTAACATTATATGTTAACGCGAATTAAAATTAGAATAAAAAATTAATAAGAAAAAGAATGTTTTAAACGCAGATAAAAAAATAAACCGTGTAATTTTGCAATGTGCAAAGATCATACAAGATTCCAGAATAGTGCTAAGCTTTTACTCACTTATTGTACATGCTGCATGAAATACAAAAAACCTCGTCAGTTGTATTATTTACAATTCTACACGCGTATTATTTTAACAAAAGAATTAATACAAACGTTATCTACCTCTCTTTGAGATCTCATGGCGCAATCTTGGAGTATCTTCACGGCTTCGAATTTACCTTGGTCTTTGATAAAGGGCGCCGAAGTTCTTTAAGGTAGTAGTAATAGTAGAATTCATCTTTACAGCCTTGTGCCAACCACCATATGGTATGTTCTCCTTTTTCTGTGCTTATTCTCCTTCCTCGCTTCAGCTACCTAAAACAAAAATCAAGATTAATCAGAAAACAATTAATTTCTAAAAGCTTCAAAAATTCAAAAAAGTTAAATTAATACAAATTTAGTCCCCTCAACAATAAAAGCCTTGATGTAGAACAAATCTTAATATAAGGTAGCAAAAAAACTTTGTTAACAGTGAACCACTGCCATATCTTAATTTTCACATTAGGTAATGTATTTAAAAATACGGGAGTTGAAATAATAAATTAATGCTGTCACGTTTCCGTTATTAGTTGTGTAATGTTGTCAAAGAGAGAAGTTTTATTGTTAATCTAAAAGTTTTAAGCTTTTTTTCATAAATCATAATAATTTCTGCATTTATCCATAATACTATTATAAGTGAAAATATAGGACACTTTAAAAGAACTTATTCAGTTCTATCGAAATTGATATATCAATATCTATTTAATATCTCAATATCCATATCATATTACTGATACTGAATTTTTTGTTTTTTATGATTTAAATATTGATTATATTAAATATTACATTAAATAGTATAAACAATGATTAAAAATATTCATAACTGTGATTAAAAAATTAATTTTGTCCGAATTGTAATTTGTAAACTACTTTACAAATAAAATAATTTCTGGTAATAACCTACGCAATGTAAAATTTACTTATAAAAATTAAAACATTACACAACTTGAACTTGATATGGATATTGTTTATGATCCACATTTGAGACACTTGTTCGATGGTGACCCAATATTTAATGTCTACAATCAGGAAGCTGTAAACTTGTCAGTCGGAGCACCTGGTCCTGACTTATTAAAACATTGTGCAGAAATGCTGAATAGATCCACGCGACATAGACTGATAAAAATAGAGTATTTTAATATTGCATTTATCTTTGCGTTTGACAGACAAAATATACTTGAACAATCAATACATATTCTCAATAACTTTTTGTATCTTTCTAAATTATTATCTTTAAAAACAATTTATTATCATAATATTTAAAAATAAGTTATTATTAATCAAATAAAATCACTTTTATTTTTACTTTGTACTTTGTACATATGTACGTTGGATTTGTTAAATCGTGCAAGTAATAATGTAACTACAACTATAATATTAATAATTATTATGACTTATAGAAAATAGAGTCATAAAAGTTAAAAAAATTACTTCTATAAGTAAAAAATATCTATATATTATTGTTTCGTGCTCTGCCGAGGTATCATCGGGACAAGAATGATTGCCGGGACCACCCTGTCCAGGGCGCGAGGCAAGAGCCGAGGAGTTAGCGAGAAGTGAGTTTAGATAACGCACGCCCTTGATTTGATTGACAAGCACAATTTATTTCAACGCGATATTTGTACAGTTTTTTCGCACTTGCGCGACCGAGCGGGCTGAGCATCTGCGGTAGATGTCGGGACGGAAATCTTGCGTCGCTCGTACTCTCTGTGCTTGTTCGCGAAACGGAGATCTTGCAGAGCGATTGAATACCGCCCTCGCGATCAGAGATCTTGAACGCGACCGACGGATATCTTGCTCGCGAGGCAGATGAGCGACCGCGAACACGATAACTCGCGAGATGATCAGGCGCACTTAGGTTCCCTCGGGGACGCGATCGTAAGCACGAGGTGCACACAAATTCCACTGAGAACGTAACTTAATATACGAGACGCGGTAAAGGCCTTCACACACAAAATCGCGTAAGGACGTAAAACGTAAGCGTAAGAAAATCGACCAATCCCAATCAAGTATTGCGCTGTACGTAATCCCAGTAGGGGAAAATACTCGATTGGGATTGATAGATTTTCTTACGCTTACGTTTTACGTCCTTACGGCATTTTATGTGTGAAGGCCTTATGCCACGTTAAGGCCTTCACACATAAAATGTCGTAAGGACGTAAAACGCAGGCGTAAGAAAATCGATCAATCCCAATCAAGTATTTCCCCCTACTGTGGTTACGGACAGCACAATACTTGATTGGGATTGGTCGATTTTCTTACGCTTACGTTTTACGTTCTTACGCGATTTTATGTGTGAAGGCCTTTAACGATGAGAACGGCGCGGCACGACAAGATGGCCGCGAGCGGGGTCGATATCAGGATCGAACTCCCAGCGAATATTGTACAGACTTGCTATAT